>NW_010194234.1:21690-39838 GCF_000695765.1 Mesitornis unicolor | reverse complement strand
AGACACACTTCAGGGTGCTGAACTCCTTCAGGACTTTATTCAGTTGTTGCAAGACAGCTGCTCTCATTTCAGAGAGTGCTAAAAAACAGCTGATGGCAAGAAGCAATGAGATTTAACTCTCTGAACTAATAGTTTGCCTGTATTTTCCTTTTGAATAAGATTGTGTGCCGTGCAGTCTATATAACTATCTTTGCAAGCCTGACTGATGTGTAATCCATTCAACAGGAACTCTAACAAGTCTCAGCAGGAGTTACTTCTGGATCTCATGTGGTCAATCTGGCCAGAACTTCCAGCCTATGGAAGAAAGGCTGCCCAGTTTGTAGATCTTCTGGGATACTTCTCTCTGAAAACACAGCAGACTGAGAAAAAGGTATGGTGTCATTCTGAAAGGAGGTAGAGCATCCCAGGTCCTGCTGCTTCCTGTGAATTATGTTGGTGCTCGGCTATGATACAGCTGGGACAGATTTTCTGTCAAAAGAGCTTCTGGTGGACTTTTTTTTTTTTACTCCTAAAATTTGGATGTTAAAAAAGACAAGGTCCTTAAAAAATTGAGGAGTTAGATTTTTTGTTTTATTGTGTTGGGGGTTTTGTGGGTTTTGTATTTTGTGGGGTTTTTTAGTATTTTATTATTTAGAAGAAAACCTCTGTTCCACGGGAAGTCTTTGTGGGAAAATACATTTATCTGCTAGCTCAAGTTTATAGATTTTTAAAATATTTCTGCTCCTAGAAATCCTTTGTAACCACGACTTTTCAGCAAAGGAAGTGATAGAATTTCTTAGGGGACCAGTGGGCTTGAGAACAAATAATTTGGATGCACTGACACTTGCATGTATATGTTTAAAGAGCTGGGAATGCCTTACAAATCTTGGCAAGCATTTGCAGTGATTGGCTGACAAATAGCACTGTTATTGTGGTAAAGGTCTAATTTTAGGATCTATTACATTCCTGGGAAGTGGTTTAACCACATAAATTTCTGTGGGTATAGAGCGTGCATCTTCTGGGGGACCTGGAACACCGCAAGATGAGAAAACTTCATCTCTTTGTAGTAATGAAAAAATAATTGAGAAGACAATATTTTCCTCATTGTATTTCAGTTGAAGGAGTACTCCCAAAAGGCTGTGGAGATCCTCCGGACTCAAAACCACATTCTTACCAACCACCCTAACTCAAACATTTACAAGTGAGTTACTTCTGACTTTGATCCATTTCGCTATAAAGGAGCTCTTCAGCAGATGAGCTGCAATCCAGAGGGGAATACACAATAAAATTGTGGCAGAGGAAGGACCCCTACTGAGATTGCACGCTTGCTGCAGTTGGCCTTGGGAGAATGCAGATTCCTTTCTGCCATCTGAAAAATGTGACGTTTCATGTGCAGTAGCTTGGCTTTAGCTTTTTTGCTTTAATTTTCAGTAAATATTACAAAACATTAGGAACAATTGGAGAATATGGACTTTGCAGAGTTCAGTGTTGTGTTAATAATTACACTAAAATGATGCCTAGTGAAAAACAGTTATTCTCAATGTGCTTTACATTGTAACGCTTAACGTTACTAAATCTGGGACTGGGGACTACAGGTAAACTAAAACTATTCTGATTGAATGGCTTGTGTTTAACACAGTGAAATGCCACATTACGTATGTCAGTGTTCTTCCCCTCATTCCAGCACGCTGTCTGGGCTGGTAGAATTTGATGGCTATTACCTGGAGAGCGACCCTTGCCTTGTCTGCAACAATCCAGAGGTGCCCTTCTGTGTAAGTAGCTCCTGTTCTTAAACCTTTCCCTATTATAGGGGTCCCAGCTGTTGACGGCAGTGTGATTTGCTGTGTTTCTGCGTTTTTTTGGCTTGTAGCCCTATAGGCAGTGTGTCCTTGTTTTTATTTTCTCAGTACATTAAGCTTTCCTCTATCAAAGTGGACACGCGGTATACTACCACCCAGCAAGTGGTGAAGCTAATTGGCAGCCACACCATCAGCAAAGTGACGGTGAAGATAGGAGACCTGAAACGAACCAAAATGGTCCGAACCATCAACCTCTATTACAACAACAGGACAGTGCAAGCCATAGTGGAGCTGAAAAACAAGTATGTTCACCCATGTTTTCTGTGTGCAAGTCTCTGAATTTGACATTATGATTTCTGGTGAGGTGTCTGACCTCTTGTTTTCGCTAACGTTTCTTCTTAGACTGTTACTCCTCACTGTTAGCCCACCTTGGATGGGATTGTTCTGAATCTCCTACAAGAAACTGTTGAGGCAAAGATCCAAATTTCACCTAGAGCTTGAAATATGCCTGCAAAATTTGTGTATGCAAACTTTGTACAGGCTCAGTTTTAAGCACTTAGCTTAATTGTGTGGAAACCAATATTAATACCAAGAGTAATTCCTGGTTTGACTTGGAAAGGAAATTGGACCTTGCAGAATGTCCAGAAATGCAGAAAGTGTTAACATTATTTGTTTGTAGCCATATAGTAGAATTAAAATTAGAAGTTGGATGGCCTAACTCTTGGCTGCTGCTTTACTCATGAAAAATGGCTCCTTTTCAATACATTGCTCAGTCTGGAGCCAGTTCTGTTTATATGCTTTCTCTTCTTACTTCTTGAGATGTTCTCAGCAGAATCAGATCGCTTTGGCTTAGGGATTAATCTGTGCCTGCTGCTTATTGCTTATTTGAAGTCTTAATCCTCTGTGACATCACAAGTGGCTGCTGTGGAGAGGATTATGATGTCACAAAGAGAGGATTCTGACTTCAGGTTGAGAATAAGCAGTGGGAGCAGATGAGATCTTTAGAAATAAATATCCTGTTTTCATGCAAATGTCCTTACTAATAAAAAAATGGAGGTGAAAATCCCTAGAAAATGTCTGTAGAATTAAAGTTTTTCCATGAGGCATCAACAGCTCTTTAATCCTAAACAGTCTCTCTCTATGAAGAGGATAAAGGCTTAAAATGTATTTCTGGCTACATATCATGTCAATACAGAAGCTAAGGAAACGAATCCTAGAACTGCTCTCCATTCATCCCATTTAAAGTAGATTTGGAGCCGAGACGGTTGCGTTTGGCTTGTCTTTGTACGTGGGCAGGGAGGGTACTTCCCCACAAAAACCGTGCCGTTTTCTTTCCTTTTCCCAGGCCGGCTCGTTGGCACAAAGCTAAAAAAGTCCAGCTGACCCCAGGCCAGACAGAGGTGAAGATTGATTTGCCGCTGCCCATTGTAGCTTCAAACCTGATGATTGAATTTGCAGATTTTTATGAGAATTACCAGGCTTCCACGGAGACCCTGCAGTGCCCCCGGTGTAGCGCGTCTGTCCCAGCCAACCCGGGGGTGTGTGGGAACTGCGGTGAAAATGTGTACCAGTGCCACAAGTGCAGGTACGTCATCCTCGTTCCTCCTCACAGAGCCAGCGCCTGGGGTTTACAGAGCCCTTGTGCTGTTGCCCAAGTTGAATATTCAACAAAATACCCTGCTATTTAAATACATGATTCTGGTTAATACAACTGCACAATCAAATTAGTCGAGACGTATAAAACAGGCTTACAGGGATTTGAAGTTAATGCAGCCTAACAAAGGGAACCTGATACGGCAATACTGAAAGAACACAGAAGTTTCAGATCGAGCCCGTGGAAGTTTAAAAAAGAAACTTCCCAGGAGGAGGTTGTTTTTGCGCTGCCTGTTCAAGGGTACGAGACTGGAGTTCAATTATACGATTGCAGGGGGGTTTCCCTGCAGGACTTAGCGTGCAGGATGGACAGTGCTTGCTTGTCTGTTCAGAGCTTTTGTTGTACTCTCCTCATTCAGAGCAGGGCTCAGGGCGTAATTTACTGTGTGCTATTCAAGCTTTCACTACAGTGTTATAAATCCTTCTCTTTTGTGAGTTTTGTCTCCTTATCTGGTATCTTCTTCCCTTATCATCCTCCCCTATTCCTCTCTAATCCTCATGGGAGTCAAGGTGTTTAGCAGATTCTTTCCATAGATCAGCTGATTACTGGTATAATGAAAGGTTTCCATGTCCCTTCTTGAATTATGGGAGCTATAAATCAGTTCATGTCTTGCTACTCTAGTCTGCAACAAGATAATAAGTATGCTGCATCTAGTCCCACTGCAACTGGGTAAAGAGTGAAAGCTATTGAAAGCTTAGACCTCACAAAACAGAATGGTTTCCTTTTATCTGTGTTCTAGTAAAGGGCACAGTGCCCTAGTCTGATGTTCTACTCGGAATTACTGTAGTTAAAGTCAAATTGTTGGGAACAAATTCACATCTGTTTCTGCTTTCTCCAGCCAGAAAGTGGCACTGCTTCTGTAAGGATTTTTTTTGTTGCCTGATTTGTAGATTTTGATTCTCGTGTACCTCATGTATTTCATTTGTGACTTCCCCAGGGCAGTTGGGTAGATTAGAAGTGCCATCCTTCTCTTTTACCTAGGGAGTCCATTCACAGCTTACTGCATTGCCTCAGTTACCTTGGTAAAGCTCAGCTGCATTCTTTGACCTTTCTGGCTTGCCTTTCAGATCCATTAATTACGATGAGAAAGATCCCTTCCTTTGCAATGCCTGTGGGTTCTGTAAATACGCTCGCTTTGACTTCATGTTGTATGCCAAGCCTTGCTGTGCAGTGGATCCCATTGAGAATGAAGAGGATCGAAAGAAGGTGAGACTAATAGCAGATTCGTTAATGAAATGCTGCATCTCTTGACCAGTTCAACAGTGTAAGGACATGAGAGGTCCATCACTCTTGGGAGTAACATGAAAACCATCAAAGCTTCTCACTGACTAATTAAAAACTGTGTCTGAACATAAAAATAAGAGTTTCCTTTCCTTTTTTATTCTTAGGCAGTAACAAATATCAACACTCTCCTGGACAAGGCTGACAGGGTGTATCATCAGCTAATGGGACACCGACCGCAGCTGGAAAACCTTCTCTGTAAAGTGAATGAGGCAGCTCCTGAAAAGCCACAGGTGAGAAGGGGCAGATGGATCTTGCCAGTGAAACACTGACCTTTTTACTGCCAAGAACAACGAAGGGTTCTTGCTTCAGATGCTCTTCTGCAGTAGTTATTTTTATGTGTAGCCTCTGTATATGATTTCTTTTTGTTTTCCCCTCTGTTCCAGGATGAATCCAGTAGTAGTGGAGGGATAAGTTCTACCTCAGCTAGTGTGAATAGATACATACTCCAATTAGCCCAGGAGTATTGTGGTGACTGCAAGAACTCTTTCGACGAACTTTCCAAAATCATCCAGGTATGATGTGCTTTGATTTGAATTTGGGTCCTGTGTTTTCTTCTGTTACCTGATACAGTGCAGAGCAGAAATAGAAAGTAAGACGTTACCGTTCTGTGTTTAATGATATCATAAACAATAGGTGGTGAGCTGCATGTTTTCAGGGAAATAACAAAATAATCATTTCTAAAAGCTATGGATTTGTCACGTTTCCAGTGTTACATTGCATGGAATGCAGACAACAAGCCTTTAAGCAGGACAGATAACTGGGAGTTAGGCTGATATTTCTGTTTGATTTCCTGACTCTGTCATTGACAAGGACTTCAAGTTTTGAGAGACTTGGTTAAAAATGTATCTCCATAAAAATACACAGTGAAAATAACCTGTGAATGGGATTAGCAATTGTGTACTGCCTCACAATTCCACAAATTTAATCTTTCCTTTTCTGTGTTTCCAGAAAGTGTTTGCCTCTCGAAAGGAACTCCTGGAGTATGATCTCCAACAGAGAGAGGCAGCAACAAAGTCCTCACGAACCACTGTCCAACCCACGTTTACTGCCAGCCAGTATCGTGCCTTGTCTGTTTTAGGCTGCGGCCACACATCATCAACTAAATGCTACGGCTGTGCCTCAGCCGTCACCGAACACTGCATCACCTTGCTCCGGGCTTTGGCGACCAACTCTGCCATCAGGCATATCCTTGTGTCCCAGGGCCTTATCCGAGAGCTCTTTGACTACAACTTGCGCCGGGGTGCAGCCACTATGCGGGAGGAGGTCCGTCAGCTCATGTGCCTTCTGACCAGGTTAGATCCGATTCCGTGTTAGCAGCCCTCTGACTTCCAGTGGAGTCTGGAAAGCCACGTGCTTGTAAACGCACGAGCAGAAAGAAGTAGCTGTGTGGGGGAGATACTTTACATCAGCAGACTGTAACTGCTTGTACATTTGTTATCAACTAAGCTGAAGTCCCAGGAGCTTTTGGTATTTAGTACGAGCACAGCATAACAGTGTTCTCTTCTTCCTTCTGCAATTAGGGACAATCCAGAGGCCACACAGCAAATGAATGACTTAATCATTGGGAAGGTTTCTGCAGCTCTGAAGGGACACTGGGCAAATCCAGACTTGGTGAGAGACTCCAGTGTTTCCTATTTCTTTTTTCTGCCCTTCTGTAACTGCTGGTATATTCTAATCATCGCATCTTCTCTGTTATTACATACTGTTTGTAACATGGAAGGTGTTTGTGTCTTTACAGGAATTAAGATAAATGTTAAAGAGTAAAGCACAAAAATAATGTGATTAGGTATATGCCTAAGTTTCCTCAGGCACTTCTGCCAGTCTTTGCTGTTGCTTGCAGCTCTCAAACAGGTTGCCAGTCATCCCAAATGGGCATGGGATTTAATTTACTTAGATTGATGTGTTTTGAACCTGTATTTTTTAAATATCGGAAGGCAAAAAGGACTGCTGCGTCACCAAGATTTCTTAAGCCTTTGAACATGTGTCTGTGTTACAGGCTAGCAGCCTCCAGTATGAAATGTTGCTGCTAACAGATTCCATCTCGAAGGAAGACAGCTGCTGGGAGCTCCGACTACGCTGTGGTGAGTTCAAACGATGAGTGTGAAACTTTATTTTAAAAAGCTATGCCTAGATCCATGCACTATAGTAAGATTTTAAGGAAGGGAACTGACGCCAACTCAGATGGCTTGTGATGAGGGTTAAAATTGGAGTTAGCACTGGATAACTTTGTCCTGGGGTCGTGCATTTCTTGAAACAGGAGTCCTGAGAAATAGAAAGATGGAGGGAAAGATGGATGGTAAAGGGAAGGATGACAAGACTTTCTGTAATAGACAATAATTTCCATCCATGGCTGCATGAGAATAGGTTTGTTTGGGGATATGAGGTCTTACCTAACTCCAAACATTTTTAATGCCTGTATAGAGCTATGGAGGTGTAGTATCTGCAGATCTTAGTGACGTGAACATTTCTGTCTGTCTTGCAGCTCTCAGTCTCTTTCTGATGGCAGTGAACATTAAGACTCCAGTGGTTGTTGAAAACATCACCCTCATGTGCCTGCGCATTCTTCAAAAGCTGATCAAGCCACCTGCTCCAACCAGCAAGAAAAACAAGGTACTGCCTTAGGTGCTGTACTGCCTTAGATGCTGAGCAAAGCATCTGAAAATGTACTGATTAAAGTCTGGAGTCTGGCATGCTGATCTCAGTGATGAATAACTTTGTGAGGAAGCCAGGCCTTGCTTTTCCTGGTCACGGTTACTGGGGAAGCACAAGTCCTGCGACTCTTGTCTTTGCAGACTGCGAATTACAGATTACTGCTTTCCATTTTTTACTGTTCTTTGGTGGCTTTGACCGTTATATTGATTGACTGCTCCTTGATTGTAGTTTAAGAGAGCATTTGCAAGGGAGAAGTTATGTTTCTGCTTTGATCTAGCTATCTGATCATCACAGGTGGATGTCAGAGATGGATTTACTGATATTTCAGTAGTAACTGGAATGAGGTATCTCTCTTAGTTCATCGTTAACAGAAACTGTATACCCTGCTGTTGTCCAAGAGCTGCATTTACCTATCATGGAGTAGACACAACCAGTAACTAAGGGAACAGGCTGTAGATTTCTGAAGAATCATAGAGTTTTTTTGTTTATTAGGATGTGCCTGTGGATGCTCTCACCACTGTGAAGCCTTACAGCAATGAAATACATGCACAAGCTCAGCTGTGGCTCAAGAGGGACCCCAAAGCATCGTATGAAGCTTGGAAAAAGTGCCTCCCTGCCAGAGGTAGTCCTGTGTTTTTAACTTTGTGCAGTTTTCTGAAGGAACATGTATGTCCCTCCAGGTTTAATAAGGAATATACTTCTGTAGAGTTGGATTGGCTTCTGTCCCATGGTATCTGATACCATCTTCACACTTAGCTGTGAAGTCCTTACAGATTGTAGCACTGACTTCTAGGCTGTGTTGCTCAAACCCTGAGCAGAAAATGCACTGTGCCTGAAGATAATCAGTGGAAAGTAAAATATGAAACTTGTTGCTTATTTAAAATTATACTAGCCAACTGAAAAGCCAGTTAAATTCTCTGAGAAGCTGTGGGATTTGCATCTGGCTTGGAAGTGACCATAGCTCCACACAGAAGGGGAAATGGCAGCAGAAAGAAATAAGAAGCTACTCAGCTTCTCCGCTGGAGTTTGAGGAGTTCCAGTCTGAAGACAAAAATACAATGACTGTTAGCAGTTAATAGCTGCTGACAGTTCTCTTGAGCTGTGTTCATTATTGCAGGTATAGATGCCAATGGGAAATCTCCCAGCAAAGCTGAGCTGCACCAGCTCTACTTGTCAGAAAAATATGTCTGGAAATGGAAACAGTTCATGAGTCGCCGTGGGAAGAGGACTTGCCCGCTGGATCTCAAGCTGGGACACAACAATTGGCTGCGACAGGTAAATGTAGGTGAAAACTCCAGTGAGATTACTGGTAGTTTGCCACATTTTATGTGCTTTGCAGACAGTATGAGACAGTGTATTTGGGGAGACTGTAACTCACTGCATCCATGTCGGGTTTGCAACAAGAGCGTTGCCACCAGGTCATGAAGCTGCATGCTGTGCCTTTTTGAAAGATATCACTGGTTTATCTGTGATATCTCATAAACGTCAAATGATGCCGTCTTTTAATGCTCTTGCCTTAGGTGCTGTTTACTCCTGCCACTCAAGCTGCAAGGCAGGCTGCGTGTACTATTGTGGAAGCTCTAGCTACCATCCCCAGCCGCAAACAACAGGTCCTTGATCTCCTGACGAGGTATTTCCGTGTTGCCTCACTTGGCAGCTCCAGGATTATTTTTCTTTAATTCCCATGAGAATCTCTCCTTTCTTCCAACTTTTCTCACACCTCTCCCTTGTATACCTTCACATGTCTTTTTTTGATGAATTCTAAAACTTAATTAGCTGGGATGGTATAGATTTAAGGAGACTCATTTTTTTGCTGTCTGGCAACAAGATATTGCAGTTCTGTGCTTTTTCCAGAGGATAGCAGACGGCATTCAGCTGTGTGGACAATATTTCCCCTTCATCTTAAACAGCAAAATAATAGGATGAACCCTCTTCCAACTCCTGTGTTATAACTTACCCCAATTGATGCTAGTAGCACAGGTGGGGAACTCCTTTTTGGGACAAAATACCACTTGAGCCATTGAGTAATGAATACCAGTTATGCTGTTAGCTAGAAGGACAACAGGGAGAAGAGATTTCTGGAGGCTTTTTCTTTCTTTCCATGGTGTCCTTAAGCTGCAAATACCTCTTGTTAGTGTGAAGTGATTGTCAGCTTGTGTTTCTCTTTATTAGCTACCTGGATGAGCTGAGCATTGCTGGTGAGTGTGCCGCTGAGTACCTGGCCCTGTACCAGAAACTCATCAAACCAGCCCACTGGAAGGTCTACCTGGCAGCCAGGGGCGTTCTGCCCTATATTGGCAGCCTCATCACTAAGGTATGGAGGAGCTAGGTAGCGACTGACCTGTCAGTTTGGCTTTTTTGCTTTGAAATCTTCATCTCTTCATTCAGCGCCCTGTTGCTGATGCTTGTGAGGTTTATGAAGTTCACACTTTCACGCTGTCATCTCTGAACAGGACCTATGGTGGTTTAAGCCCCAGCTGTAGCATTCCTCAGCACAAACTGGCTGGTACACATTAATTAACTGCTCCGGGGGCAGCTATGCTAAGGGGTATAAATATTGCTCCACTGACTTGGCTCCAGGTCCAAGTTGGAAGCTATCTGAGCTGCCAGGCCGGACTCCAAAAGCTCTTAATGACAAGAGAGGATTAGGTGTGCTACCATTCCTCGAGTCTGAATTACATTCTGTTGGAGAAGCACCACGTTTAAGTTGCAGTTTTCTGAGTGTTAGAGCTTAAGAGTTTGCTGTGGTGATCCCTGGTGCACTCCAAAGAGGCAGGTGACATGCTTCGTATTAATGGTGGCCTTGAGTCCATCATGGAGGGGTGCTGGAGCAAAGCAGTGGTAATAGGTAGGTATGGGGAGAAAATGAGGAGGATGTTTGGGGTAATTTTTCTCTACTCTCCCCTTCCATCCCCACTGTTGCTTTGCAGTTCTGCGTTCTCTGTAGCTGGCTCTGTTTCTTTGCTTGTGTTCCTTTGCACTCTATGTTAGACACTAGTCATTATTGGCACTGCAGTTTCTTGTCCTAATAGGACTGTTAATTATTTTCAGGAAATAGCTCGTTTACTTGCCTTGGAGGAAGCAACACTCAGCACTGATTTGCAGCAGGGATATGCCTTGAAGAGCCTCACAGGTATTTGGTGGCATCAATGCAAGTCCTGTAGTAGGATTAGAGATGGGTTGATCATTGTTCTGTAACTGCATGTAACCAGATTTCAAAGAGATGTGATTCAGTGTTTTGCGATCGTCAGCACTGGATTTTTGCCATCAATTTAGCACTTAACGGCTAAATGGGTTTTTCCATATTTTTGTGGACAGTTTAACATTTTAGTTGCTTGAACTGTGGTAACATATCACAAGCTTCATGATACCTCTTTTCTTCTCCCTTTCTTAATTACATTTATTGTACAGTATAATTCCTGGGACCATTGCAAAAACTGCTAATTTATTCCTACCTGTTGTTTCCTATCTACTTGTTCTATAGTAGCTTTTCATTTTTAAATCTTCTAGGGCATACTTTTCTCAAAAAACTTCTTGGAAATGAAAATATATCATTCGCTAGGTCGTTCTTTTCTGTATCCTCTTCCATATTCTTCAAAAATTAATGGACTAATAAAGCTTGGCTTCTTGGAAGAAAAACTATGTTGATAAACGTGTCGTGGGAAAGAATCTAGGTGTTTGCTGATTCTTTACTTTATTATAGGAGTGACCAGTTTGGTGATGTAACTGATCAGACACATACCACACTTGCTGTCACATCATCAGAGCTAGCTTAAATATTAGAAGGGGAGCAGTCATCTGCTTTTAAAATATCTTGTGACAGAAAAATGTCAAAACATGCAGAATTTTATAACATACACTTAGAAAGCTCCTTAGACCCTTTCCTTATTTCCTCACCATGGTCACACCTGGTATAATTTCCAAGGCAGTTCTCACAGGCCAGTTTTTGACTCCAACCATTCGGTTCATAGAAGTGAGCTTTAAACAGACTGACAGCCATTTCATTGTGCTGCTTTTATGATATTGTGCCTTGTTTGCTGACCACGTGAAATGCAGAGCTAACAAATCAAACTCTCTCTCTCTCTCCCACTTCCTGAATATTTCGTTGCTGTATAGGTCTTCTCTCTTCCTTCGTGGAGGTGGAGTCCATCAAACGGCATTTCAAAAGCCGCCTGGTGGGTACAGTCCTGAATGGTTACCTATGTTTGAGGAAGTTAGTGGTACAGAGAACAAAGCTGATCGATGAAACGCAGGACATGCTGCTGGAGATGCTAGAGGACATGACAACAGGTAAAACTACTTCAGTTCTGTAAATCCAGGGTTTGGGTCAACCAAGTTGAAAGAGCAGATAGCCACACAAAGAACTTTTCTAGAACAATACTGTAGTGAGGGGGTTTTATGGCTCGGACCGTCAGTATTTTGTTTTGGCACAGAAATGGTAAATAACATTCCTGGAGTTGTCTCTTACTTTCAGGAATTTACACCTCCTTCTCTTTATGGGATTATTTTACTGCAGCCTAAGCATGCTGAGTGTTTTCCTAGTAAATATACCAATAAATAGCCTTTCATCTTTTAAGTAGTGAATATGCAAAAGAAAAGGGCACCGAAGTATGGTGCTTATTGTAGAAGGATTTATTGTGTATCCTGAGTTAAAACGGAACCTGTAAAACTGACTCCTCTGTCTTATTTTAATACTTCTGTTTCTTGACAGGCACAGAATCTGAAACCAAAGCATTTATGGCAGTGTGTATAGAGACTGCAAAGCGTTACAGCCTCGATGACTACAGGACTCCAGTCTTCATCTTTGAGAGACTGTGCAGTATTATCTACCCTGTAAGTATACAAATGGCTGTAGCATCGCTTCAGACTTCTTAAGTAGATACAGTTGCTTGCATTTTGACAAAAAACCAATGGTGTCTACAATGATAATTGAAAATTAGCCAGTGCAGAACTGTAGTAATGTGATATCCCACTGTGGGGTTTTAGTATTCAGGTTTCCTGCTGTGGGGTTAAACCACGACTCATGCTCTATGCAAAAAAAGCAGAACCGGTACTATTGTTTCATGCTGAGGAATTTGGTTACTAAATGACACTAGGCATCCTCTACATGCCACATGTATGGAAGTGTATGGCAGGATGCACCAGTGACAGAAGGACTGAAGGCTTAGGGACATCCTGTCACTTGCTACCCTAAAAATGCAGGAATGGGAGCATGGTTAAGGATAAAACTTATTTACTCTGTCTCTGCTGCTGCTCTTTAGGAAGAAAATGAAGTGACTGAATTCTTTGTAACTCTGGAGAAAGATCCCCAGCAGGAAGACTTCTTACAGGGCAGAATGCCAGGAAATCCCTACAGCAGTAATGAGCCTGGCATTGGGCCACTCATGAGGGACATCAAGAACAAAATCTGTCAAGACTGTGACCTGGTAGCTCTGCTGGAGGATGACAGTGGGATGGAGGTGAGAATGCACAAGTGTGGATTTCTTGCACAGATGCATGGGGACACCATTTCTAGACAGCTGATGACTGCAAGGACAGTGATGTAATGTGAGCTTGTTCTTGACTTTTTATTTTCTCCCTTTCAGCTTTTGGTAAACAATAAGATTATCAGTTTGGATCTGCCTGTGGCTGAGGTCTATAAGAAGGTGTGGTGTCCCACTAATGAGGTATGTCTTATCTTTACATGTGTTAACAGCACAAAGCACCTCTCCTTGATATTAACAACAGCAACAAAAAAGAAATAAAATAAAAACAAACACCACACAGGTCAGGATTTCTATTCTGGCATATAATTTTTTGGGTGTGATTGATTGCTTGGCACCTTTCTGTGCTCTGTAAGGATAGACTGTTACTCAGTTCTGCGACATAAGTGATTTAAAAGCACATAATGCTGACCCAAGTGAGTGTATTGAACTTATCCATATAGCATATCAGATATGCGCACTGTCTTCTTGAGTAACAAACTTTCTTATGTTCCTTTGGGAAATAACTGAACTTTGTGTCACCACCTTTCAAAGCACATTTCACACTCCGTCTGCACATGACAGTTTAATGCGTGTGTACAGAGATGCCAGATTGCTCCATCAATCTACGCTTCAGTCATGAAGCCAAGTTATTTATGCAGAGAGAGCATCCAACATTTCTCCATGTTGCTTTGCACTTTTGTTCTTGTGCTTTTCATGTAGGGGTCTCAAGAACTTGACAGATTTTGTCCTTCCAGCTTGCTCTTACTAGTGTATATTGCCTGCTTTTTCAGATGAGGAAATGGACTCAACCATCTTAAGGGAGGACTAGTCCACCATAAGTAAGCTTGTTGCAGAGGTGGATGTGGTCCAGGACAAGCTCTTCCCTTCCTTTTCTTGTAGCCACTAAAATAAACTCTCACTGAGAAGAAATCTATTGGACTAAATCTAGCCCGTTGCAAATATGTTCTTTAGAGGCACTGCTAGTAGCACGTGAGATCATAAAAAAAGACTGATTTGCCCAACATTTCTTGTTTGCTCAATTACTTTTGGGTTGCAGTCACCTTTAACTGAAACCTCAGTTTCCTGAAACCGTTTGTTCGCTATGCTTGTGGGGAAGAATTCAAACAAAACACCTGTTTTCAGTGAATTATGATATGGGGAATGGTTCTTACCAAGCTTTATTTAAGTAAGAAAGCCTTCTGTAGTGCAAAATCAATCCAAAGCTAGGTGACAGTGATAATTTTTTAGTACGGTACCAACTTGGATAGGGAAGTGAGGTGCTGGTCTTAATCTGTGAATTAAATCTGAACTCTAGTCAAGTTACTGAGGAGAAATCATTGCACGTGCTGCAGCAGCCTGCTGGCGCTGGCCAGCTCGGAGCGGAGAGGTGCCGTTCATGTGAGATGCTGAGGTGTAGCCGCCGTGCGGCTCTCCCAGGGTGCAGTGCTGATGGTGAAAGGCAGAGTTTGCTCAGCGTTCCTGTCGCTGAACAGCTTTCATCTGTCTCCCTTTGTGCACACCTCTGCAAAGCGCTTCTGGAGCTGGAGCTCACGTTCCCTAGGAAATAGACAGGCGCACAAGAATGCAACCTCAGGCCCCTTTTTGTTTCCCTTGTCTCTCACTGGCTTTTTTTTGTTCATCTGCCATTTTACCAGGGCCCCTGTGGTGTTAATTGCTGGTCTCTAGCGTGGCCTTTGAGCAGATCTTCCCCCCGGGGCTTTCCCTGTGCTTATGTATTTGCTGTGACATTAAGCACTGCTTATTCCACATTAGGCTTAGTACGCTCTCTGACAGGTTTTCTCTTGCAAGGTCTCCTGCTCCCAAATCTGGGATTTTTCTTTTCTGCTTTTTATTCAGACCTATGGATTAAAATGGAAAGTTTAGTGATATGCTGTCAGTATTTCCAGCTGGATACGCATCTGGAAAACTAGTTCTTTTCCAGCGTAAAAGCACAGCTTGTGCTTCAGTGTGTTTGGCTATATAATTTTAGTAATATACTGTCTTACTGAAAGCTCATTAAAATGCTTTTTACTCCTCCTTTTCCATTTTCCATCACTGCAGATTTTATCTGTTTGAAAACACTCATCCATTTAGCCTCTCCTGCTTCTTTTACTGAGCTGTGCCCAATCCCTGTGTTTCCCAGGTATGCTGTGCAGTACCCTCAGAGGGAAAGGTTGCCATGGAAAGCAGACATTTCACTGTAGATGAACATGTTTTGCCTGGCTAGATCTGGTGCTGAAGGGAACTGTTAAAGAAGATATAAGGAGGAAGAGACTGTTTATTACCAGCCTGTCCATCTAACTGGCAATGCTAGGAAGAGGTGGAGAGACCAGATGAGCTAGTGATGTTTTTGCAGGTGGTGGCTTTATTGTTGTTTTTATTTCATCTCAGTAAGGGGAGAGTGAGGGAGTGAAAGATGTCTCTGTGTTACCATCCACAGTCAAAACAGAGCAAAGAACTGAGGCTGGAGTGTCTGTTACACAATGTAATGAGAACTGGACTTGTGTCCACAGAGGTATAGTTAATATAATGCCCTCCTCTCTTGCAGGGAGAGCCGATGAGGATCATTTACCGCATGCGAGGGTTACTAGGAGATGCAACTGAGGAATTCATCGAGTCTCTTGACTCCACTACTGGTAATGCACTTGTCTCCTGAAAGCTGGGATTAGATTTGAAATCTGAGGTTTGCTGCAGAGCAATGACACTATTATCCTTATAGCAGTGAGCTTAACGTTGATTGATGTTGCTTTTGCTACATTACCTGCTTCACCTAGAGCGAAGGAGGATTTTAACAACGCTTTGAGTCTATACTTTAAATATAAACACTTGCACAGCACAAGACCATTCTGCCTGGCGCTTCTTCATATTCCTGCTCGTAATTCTTTTCAAATTCAATACAGTTGAAATTACTTGAATTGCTGGTAAACGTGTACTGCACTCTCTGTATTTGCTTCACTGTTTTGTCCTGTGGGCTGCGTGAGCTTGCCATGTTGTGGCTGCTTCCTCTCTTCACTATCTGTGTCTGTCTTGTAGATGAAGAGGAGGATGAGGAAGAAGTTTATAAGATGGCAGGTGTCATGGCTCAGTGTGGAGGCTTGGAATGCATGCTCAACAGACTGACTGGGATCAAGGACTTCAAACAAGGCCGGCATCTCTTAACTGTGAGTCTCAGCTCCTGTTCTTTGGGGTCAAAAGTCATGTTTGTGGCACAGTTTAAGTGTTGGAGCAGAGGTTTCAATTCACTAATTCATGAGACTCCCCATTCCTCTTGGTTAACAATTCTTTACAAAGGCCTTGAAGTATGTAGAAGCTGAGGAGTTGGTAAGACTAAATCCCACCATGCATAGAGTGGTGGTTATCTGCCTTACTACTACTTGAAAACCAAAGCTGTCCTAAGGGCAACATTGCTGTAAAGATCTGCTTGTACTTCACCCAAGAAGTCTGGAAACTATCTGTATTACCAGATGCTTTTAGTTTCAGCAAAATCCTCCTGCTCATTTTAAAGGTAACATAGAGAATGCATTCTTTGTGTTTTATAGGTGCTGTTAAAACTATTTAGTTACTGCGTGAAGGTGAAAATAAATCGTCAGCAGTTGGTAAAACCAGAGATGAACACTTTGAATGTCATGCTGGGAACTCTTAACTTGGTAAGGACAACCTGGACTTCCAAAAAGCTTTCCATGGACTCCAATGAATTTAGACTGCCTCTGACTGTCATGCTGCCTTATGACAACTACAAGAGATCTTAAATATTGCTGGACTGGCACTGCAAATTATCTGTTCACCATTCCTTACCTGTTAGCGAGTTAGTGGGTCAGTTTAAACGAGTTCCTGCTGTTGTTGCAATAACTGCCGCTGTCTTCTTCAGGCTCTGGTGGCTGAGCAGGAAAGTAAGGACAGCGGAGGAGCGGCTGTGGCAGAACAAGTGCTCAGTATAATGGAGATCATACTGGATGAATCCAATGCAGAACCTCTGAGTGAGGACAAGGTGAGTGCCTGGGGCTTGATGCACAAATGGAAATTTTGACTGGGATTCAAGGATTGCAAATATTATAGTGATGCTGAGCTTCGGGAGCTGTAGAGATGTGCTAAATGGGAGTCTAACCCTTGTTATGCTTGCTGACATGTCTTAGCAGGCCTTGGAGGTAGGGCAAGAGGAGTGTCCTGAACCAAAAGCTCTGCGAGTCTTTTGGATGATTCTTACACAGTTGGGGTGCGGGTTATTAGGCACTGCTTGGATCCCTTCCTTGCTGCTTTGGGCTACAGGCCAGTGAGGGACATGAAAAGACACAGCTCTGCCATTTTTTTTTGTAGTGTTTTTGTGCATGTTGAAAACATGATTAATTTTCCAGCTAATTGAGGATAAAAACTGTATCTCAACAACACTGAGAATAAGAAGAGTTTCGTGGTCATCTTTTGAAGCTGTTGGCTTATAGAAATCTGATGTCCTTTGGTCTAGAATTATTAGACCTTTTTGGCTAGAAAGTTCTTTCAATAGTAAGTGGAAGAGGTCAGTTGTCAGCTAGAGGAGTTGTTACAGCCATTCCACGAGACATTTGGGAATGAGGTTTGTTTTTCATCAAGCTATCTTATCAGGGGCTAGAGCTGTAATCCTTCAAAACTGGAGTAGTCTAACCGCTACTAGAGTAAGGGTTTTCTTGAACATGTAGATTTATTCCTGAACGTAAATCATGGTAATCTTCATTTGCAGGGTAACCTCCTCCTAACTGGTGACAAAGATCAGCTGGTAATGTTGCTCGATCAGATTAACAGCACTTTTGTCCGTTCCAATCTCAGCGTCTTGCAAGGCCTATTACGCATCATCCCTTACCTGTCCTTTGGGGAAATGGAGAAAATGCAGATTCTGGTTGATCGATTCAAGCCCTACTGTAATTTTGATAAGTATGTTGTCATATTTCAAGTAAAAGCACGTGAAATCAGTTGTACTGACAAGGCTATACCTTTTTTTTCCCTCATTGATGCTTACTTCAGTGTAATGCAAAGCTTCAGAGATTCCTGGTGCATAAGCTTAATTTCTTATTTCACTTCTAAGCCGTTTTTAAAAGAAATGTGTGAGTGTGTAGCTTGAGAAATAGAGGTTTAGAGTATATTATGAGATGACAAGGGTCTGAGTTGCTTTTCTGAGTCTCTGAGCTGGAGTAGGTACATGCATGCATTCAGCTATAATGTAATGAGAAGTACAGGCAGAGATTTTTGGAGAGCCTCCAAGTTACCATTTCTTCTCTTTGTTCAGGTATGATGAGGAGCACAGCGGAGATGATAAAGTTTTCCTGGACTGTTTCTGTAAAATAGCA
>NW_010194234.1:19992-21659 GCF_000695765.1 Mesitornis unicolor | reverse complement strand
GGAATAAAGAACAACAGCAACGGCCATCAGCTGAAAGATCTCATCCTTCAGAAGGGAATTACGCAAAATGCCCTTGACTACATGAAGAAGCACATTCCCAGTGCAAAGAAGTAAGAGTCAATATCTGATGTATGTGATAATCCTGACCATCCTTCACTCATTTCATCACCACAGCAGTCTTCCTAGAAAGCCGTTAACAAGTCCACATTCCGAAACCTTTGGATTTGGTACAGCTGTGATGCAAAGGGTGCGGTGAGACAGTGCTACTATAGAGATGGGCTAAAAAGGCCATTATCTTCCCATTTGATACCCATCCGAGCTGATTTCTTAGATATCATGATGCTTGTGTTTCCTGCCTGTTCCTTACCTATTGCACTGTGATAGAGCATTTGCTATTGATGGCCAGTTCATGAACATAGAACAAATTGCAAGGCTAAGAGTTGACACTACGGCTATTAATGTGCACAACATGGAAGTGGGAGTGTGAATGTCACTTCATTAATTAATGGAGGAGGGACACAGGAGGAAGGGTGCTTGTCTTGCCTGCAGCCTGTGCTCTGCAAGCTGTGCTGCTGGCTGACTGCCAAGTGCCTTTTTGGAACGGGTGACTGCCCTTCAGCTGCTGTCTCTTGTTTTCTGTTCAGTTTGGATGCAGACATATGGAAGAAATTCTTATCTCGACCTGCACTTCCTTTTATCCTGCGCCTGCTCCGAGGACTTGCCACGCAGCACCCTGCTACACAGGTAAGGAGACTGTTCTGAGAGCCAAGTAGGACATAGCTGGCTTGTTACACTACTTTTTGTGGCTGTAGCTAAGCAAATATTTGTGTAACAGTTGATTCTATGCTGATTTTGTTGGGCTTGGAGAGAGAGACCAGCTTCAGGTATCATCTGTTAGTCTGGAAAAGTCTGGAGGGCAGAGATTGTGACTTAAATATCTTCTCATGCTGTGTGATCAAGATTTACACACCAGTGTGAAGAGAAGGTAATTTAGGACTGTGAACTGTGTAGTATTGATAGGCTTCCCAGGGCTTGATTGCTGTTTTTAGTATGCTGTTTATCCAGCATCGACATCTGAGCTCTTAGTAATGGCCAGTGGAGAGGCAAGTTGCCCCAGTCTCTTATGCAGTTGTAGGGTCCGGAGTCCCTGATGTAGGAGCATCAAGGAAGAAAGTGCTTCTGCTCAGCTGTTGTGGGTGAGATTAGAGGGAACAGTTACTGTCACATGCACCCTTTTTCTGAAGAAAGTGCTGTGTTTCCTTCCCTATTAGGTGCTAATAGGTACAGACTCAATTACCAACCTGCACAAACTGGAGCAGGTGTCTAGTGATGAAGGGATCGGGACGTTAGCAGAGAATCTTCTGGAGGCACTAAGGGAACATCCAGAGGTGAATAAGAAGATCGACGCTGCCCGGAAGGAGACACGTGCAGAGAAGAAGCGCATGGCCATGGCAATGAGACAGAAGGCCTTGGGCACTCTGGGGATGACGGTAATGTCTGTTTGCACTGACAGCAAACTAGTGATCTGATGATCTTTTATTTCTGTCTTGCTAGAACTGCCACACAAGGGATTGTGTAAAATGATTTACTGACAAATATTGCGGAGCTCGAGCCCGCTGTTTGCCTGGTGCTGCTGGGAGAGTAAATACGGTTGCTAATAGCAGGCT
>NW_010194234.1:0-19961 GCF_000695765.1 Mesitornis unicolor | reverse complement strand
TCCTGTTATAGTGGTGGGGATGGTGGTGTTCATCATTGTCTTTTTAACCTGCTTGAGTTGTTCTCTCTTCTAGACGAATGAGAAGGGTCAGGTAGTGACCAAGACTGCACTGCTTAAGCAGATGGAGGAGCTTATAGAAGAACCAGGTCTGACTTGCTGCATCTGCCGTGAAGGATACAAGTTTCAGGTAAAGAGAAAGACATTTGCAAAGCCCTCTCACCACCTGAGTGATGATCTCTAACATAGCTGTTGTGTCGTTGCAGCCTACGAAAGTCCTAGGTATTTATACTTTCACCAAACGCGTTGCGCTGGAGGAGTTTGAGAACAAGCCCCGAAAACAACAGGGATACAGCACAGTCTCTCACTTCAACATTGTCCACTACGATTGTCACCTTGCAGCTGTAAGGTACATTCTGATCACAAGCTGGGTAGCGGTGGCTGATGTTATCTTCCGAGGTGGTTTGTGTGCACGGTACTTGGCCTTGTGACTCAAGATGGGTTTGCTTATGAGTTAACCACTCTGCAGCCTGCAGACAGCCATGGGCTTCTCTAGTGTTGTCTGCTTTAATGTGCCAAATAGAGGTGAGGCCTGGACACTGAAAAGAGAAGTCCACTATTTAAAGAAGCTGTGGAATTGACGATTTTTTTTTTTGTTGTTTCTTAGTCAAAACTTGCATTCTTCTAACTTGCCTGGATGTGGCTTCCTTTCTCAATACAGACTTGCTCGTGGCCGTGAAGAATGGGAGAGTGCAGCCCTACAAAATGCCAACACCAAGTGTAATGGGCTCCTGCCAGTCTGGGGACCTCATGTGCCAGAGTCTGCTTTTGCTACTTGCTTAGCACGGTGAGTAAAAAGAGTTAGAAATCAGGAGTGGTAACATCTTTAATGTGTTTTAGCCAGAGAGCTGTATCCCGAGCCCTGGACATTTGAAAATTGTATTGATGAGTGTATATATATATATGCAGATGGCATTGGACTTGCCAGAATAGGCTGAGGACCTCCCTTTGGGGAGGTTAGTCGAAGGTGGCAGTGCTTGCATTTTAGTATTCTGTTCATTCTTTAAAGCTTGTCTATGAGCTATTTGCTCAGATTCTGAGCTATGGTGTGGAAGAAGAAACTTTATGGAAAGTTTTTGAAGAGTTTTTAATAAAGTAATGCTCCTGTTTTTCAGACACAACACATACCTCCAGGAATGCACAGGGCAGCGGGAACCCACCTACCAGCTCAATGTCCATGACATTAAACTGCTATTTCTCCGTTTCGCGATGGAACAATCGTTCAGCGTGGATACTGGAGGAGGAGGAAGAGAGAGCAACATACACCTCATTCCATACATAATCCACACGGTGCTCTACGTCCTCAACACGTCAGTACATTTCTCTAGCAACAACCTCTGCCTTTTGTTCTTAGTCTCAGAAAGGTCTATAAGGGCTTTGTTACCTGTACGTGGCAAGAAAGGTGGGAAATCACACAAAAGTTTTAGGAGGAAGCAAATTGCACATTTTAAGCAGACTGGTACAGGTTTACGTAGTTCCGAGTAAAGCGTTGCTGCCTGAACATGCAGGATAACAGGGAATCTACTGAGAAAAAGCAATTGGGAATTAGCTTCTCTTTCCATTCTAGATGTAATTATTACCTCTGGTGTGAGCAACAGGGTTATTAAAGAAACACTGCCAGCTTAATTTTCTCTGGAGCAGACAGAAGGGAGACACTATGATGAAGTAACTGTTGTTAGTTGAAAACTTAACCCTGGTTAAGTTTTATCAGACATGAAAATAACAGAATCTATTTTGGTTCCAGTTTTGACATACAGGAATTCTGTTGCACTCAGGTTCATCGGATTTTCCTGACATTTTAAAGATATTTTTTAAATTATATTTTTTAACCAGTAATCAGCAGCATAAAAACACTTCTTCTGAAGTATTTCAGTAATATCTTACGTTATACAAAGCGTAAGTATTGGATGTGCTTTGGCTTGACAGTACGTGTATGTGTACAAATCTATAGACACCTAAAAGCTTTTGAGTGCATGAGCTGGTTCTGATAATACAGCACCCCATGTGAAAATGTAATGCTCGTACATCTGTTATTTGTGTAGTTAGATACCAGAAAGTAATATTAGTTAGATGAGTGCATAAATGTTAAAATACATGCCTCTCCAGCCAAGGTCACTCCAAATGGAGTGCAATGAAATCTCTCTCACTTTCCTGCATGGAACTAATCAACGTTTTGGCTCTAATACAATTTGTCTTTTGTTTTTAATATCTATCTCCAGATCCCTGTGCTATTGTTTTCTGAGTCCCTTGGGAGATAAATAAATGAAACTATTCTTTTCATCTTGTTAGTCTGCTTACTGGCACCAGAGAGCCCAGAACCTGCTGTGCGGCTGTTGTATGAAAATGCATTGTGTGGTTTCCAGACATCATTTTTTTCTAAAGACATGTTTGATATTAAATGGAGAAAATGAAGAGCTACTAGTTGGCTACCAGCTGCATCATGTAGTAAATGAGAAGGTCACACAACACTGACGCTAAGACACAGCTTTATCTGCTAGGATGCTGCTTTATACCTTCCTGACAAGGAAAGTATATCTAACTTAAAAATTGAGGGACTTACCTGGCTGGCAGCCCCTTCCTGATGAGGAAGAGAGGTGGTAAAGTGTGGTATGTCTTGGCAAGGTCTGCTGTAACACAGAGATTGCACGGTCCGCTCTGGGATGTCAGGACTCCTGAAGAGACTGGAGCTAGGGGAAAGGAAAAAGCTTACAGTAAATACACTACCTTTTTGGTTCTGAAATTGGCCTGAATCTTCTCAGTGATTGCTTTTGCGGTAGATGCATAACATAAATTGATTCTAAGGTCTGGCTATGGGAGCTGCAGTCACATGCTCAGTGTCAGATGGGAGATAGAACAATCTGAACACATGGGCTGGCTGGACTGACTCTGTTTTTTCTCTAAAAAGAAGGAAAAATAGCTCTATAGTAGTGTTGCCTTCTCTTGGGTCAATGCCAACTGCCTCACTTATCTCTATAGTACTATACACAACTCCAAGGACAACTGAGTTTGCTAGGCTTGTATGCTTCACTGGGAGCAAATACTCAACCGGTGGATGAATTTGGGAAAAAACCGATAGCTAGCACTACTTTTTCCTGTGTAGGAGTGCAGGGATCCAGTGCCTCAAAGCTCCTGAGATGTAGCAAATGACTGTGTAAGAGCTGGAACAGCTGCTGAAGCTTTTCTTGTGTTGCAGAACTCGAGCAACTTCAAGGGAGGAGAAAAATCTGCAGAGCTTCATGGAGCACCCCAAAGAGAAGTGGGTGGAGAGTGCCTACGAGGTGGACGGACCCCATTATTACACTGTGCTGGCGCTGCACATCTCGCCCCCTGAGAAGTGGAAAGCCATGCGAGTGGAGATCCTCAAGAGGCTCCTTGTCACCTCCCACGCACGAGTGGTGTCACCAGGGGGAGCCAGCAGGTCAGCCACCACCCCACGGCTGCTCCGCAGCTGCCACCTTGCTCATGTTACTGTCACAGTAGGCAGAGCCACACAAAGCTTATGGAGAGCGTGCATATTTTAGTAGAGCAGCTATTAACCCTTCTGAGTAGCTTTGTGCTCAGTGTTGCAGAAGTATGAGCAGAAGTGTTCATTTCTGGGTGTTTTTCGGAGTCGATGAATCAGTTGATCAGCAAAAATTACGCTTTTCCTAGGAGTAAAGCTAAAAGTAGGTAAATAGTAAGATCCTTATTTCCCCTCCACCTCAAGTGAAACACTGTTGTAACTCCTGTTGTGTCCTGTTTCAGAGCCGCTAGCATGCTCTCTGCTTGCCTTACTGAACGAGCTGTTTCTGTGCTCTTTTGATCAGTGTACCAGCTTCCTTAAATAGAAAAATAGAAATAGAAATCAAATGCCATTGCTTTTAAAAAAGAAAAGAAATCAATAGCAGCTGTCAAGCGCTTGAAGTACAAGAATAAGTGGTTGTGCCTGCCTGACAAAAGCACATATTTCCAGAGAAGGAAGGGGAATTCTAGTTTCTGAAAAGACGATTTTAAATAGCTGTCATAATTAAGAACAAATTCATTATTATTCTAAGTCGCCTTAAAGGGCATTCTTATTCTGATGACATTAATTATGTGTTTGATAAAGTCATTACATTGTAGTACCACACAACACAGCATGCATCAATGCTATTAGAGGCATCGAAAGTGCAAGAACCCTTAAAGGGGCTCCTGTATTGATTTCTGTGCGAGTTTCTGCTGTTCCAGCTCAGCCTGCTCTGTGTTCGTCTCTCCTATTTCCCCCCACCCTGCCTGATTTCTGGGGAAGGGGGTTTAGCAGTTATAGGAGATATTACTATGGAGGTCTGTTCTCTTGGAATCACGGGTGTGCAGCTTTTCCTGTAGCCCATGAAAGAGGCTGGTAAAGCAAAGCCCCTGTGCGGGTTTGCTGTGGGCGTTTGATGTTTTTTAAAACCCTCAGTAAATGATTCTGTTTCTTTCCCAATTTATCCTTAAGCATGTATGTAATAAAAGCACATGGAAAGAGATGTAGCAAGAAACTTCAGCTAAACCATCCAATCTCTGGAATTTCAGGGGAAAACACTCAGAAATAGTTCTCAGGAATTATGTCAAGGTTTATTCAAGGGCTTTCTTTAATCCCTGCAGACTAAGAGAGCACAAAGCCTTCCACTGATAATACCTCTTAGAAATAGAAATATGGCAATTCTTATTTCCAAGGTCTGGGCTTATTTATTCTTGTGGAAAATCAGGAAGAGGGCAATGAATGGTGAAATGCTCTACAGATAAGTGCCAGTACCTTGAATTTGTAGGCTAAGGCAAAGAGGAAGCCAGCGTCTGTAACATCAGAGTAATACGTCTGCATACAAAAGATGAAAATTAGCATTCCACGTTAGATGCAGTCTGAGGGTGTTGTCTGGGAGCACCACCATTCAGAGGACATTGGGATGGGGTAGACTGAAGGTTACGGAGATGCAAGGACTCGCTGCTACCTTTAATGGGGGGAGGTGGCAAGAAGTTGCTATAGAAACCAACAAGACATCTAAAAGCAGCAGAGGATCAATTCATGATCCTGAAAAGGGCCTGTAAATCTTTTTCATGAAGATGCAGGCAATACTCTACATTCCCTCACACTTAAGTGAAGGCAAAAATACTGCCTGTGCCCTGTCCTGTGGTTAGGTGTTTTATCCAGCTGCTCAGCTGGATCACTCAGTGTAAGACAGATTGGAGGAGAATCTAGCCAAAAATGTCTTCTATCTCTGCCAGGAGCTACACCTATCACAGTTCTTCTGCAAGATCAAAGCAAGAGATGCTCAGCACCTTCCATGTTTTAGAAACACTGTATTGAAACCCAAAGATGAAATTATCAGGATGGATAGGAGTTCTGCATTTGTTCTTTTTTTTTGTAATTACAATTTACAAATTCCAAAGAACTGAATCAAGTGACCTGCTCGTTATTGCTGAACTAAGAATTCTGGCTAGAAAAATCCTTTAGACACTTCTCAGTATAGCTTTTGTCTGGTGTTTGGGAGGAAAATACCCTGTAAATTTTTTTTTCCCTTTGCTCCTGACTGTGACCTTTCTAAAATATTCATGAGGGAAGCAAGACTCCCAAAGTGTTAATGCCTAACTTTCTTCTGGCAATCCATGCATAGCTGATGAGCCTGAACCAGCTTACATTAATGAAAACGCTGCAGCTATTATATGAAGTAGCTGTTCCAGAAGGTAGCTACCAGACTTAACCCACAAGGGCCTTTTAGTTTTCAATTAAAGGAGCAGACTCCAATTAGATCAAAACCATTCACATAAAAAGAAACTCTGTCTTGCAGTATTTGGGACTCTAGAATTAGCCTCGCTCTAAGTTGCTGTTCTTCCCGTGGAAATTTAGTCACCTTTACTAATTGGTTTTCCTTTAAATAATTAAGCCTAGCTGCCCAAGCAGGCTGCCACCTACCAAGCTGTCTGTTTTAAGGGCAGACACACAAATGTGGCCTTTTAGAATAAGAGCAGCAAAATGT
Source organism: Mesitornis unicolor (assembly GCF_000695765.1). Classification (NCBI taxonomy): domain Eukaryota; kingdom Metazoa; phylum Chordata; class Aves; order Mesitornithiformes; family Mesitornithidae; genus Mesitornis; species Mesitornis unicolor. The sequence goes on along the minus strand of NW_010194234.1, from coordinate 13,929 downwards.
TTGTTTCCTCCCAAAAAAGCCCCCAACTTGGGGCAGATTGCAGCTGGGGCCATGGTCAGACGATATCCTGTTGTCTTGCTGACATGTGTCAGTGACAGCTGCATTAGTTCTAGATGTATAAAAAAGGACTTTTTTCCAAAGCTTTAAAGTGGTGAGCAGGAAGCGGCATGTGATGGAGGCAGATGTACCTGAGAAACATGTGCAAGAGAATTCCAAACCCATTAGAGTTGCTGGCAGGAGGTTCCACCTTGCCAGAACCTGTCTGTGATTAATCCTGTAAGGTTTGGGAGCTGTTATCCCAGGATGGCTCTGCACGTTTTATAGCATTTCTTCAGCCAGATGCTGAACATCCAAAATAAGTCCTTTCATGGCGATAGAACTATCAAGAAGATATTAAATGGAAATTCCTCATTTTCCTCAAGGACAAGTTATTTCTCTGACTCTTTCAGAAATGCTTTTGTGAGTGAGAAGCAAAACCACGTTCTCTGTCATTGGCACAGACTGGGGGTGAAATCTAGATTTAGTTCATTCTTGTGAAATCTGCTGTACTCCAAGCAGTGGGCATACAAACTGGGGCTGTGCATTGTTTTTTCCAACTATACTGTAGTCTTCCTACATAGCCTTAGCAGTCTGCTTCCCTCTGAGCCTGTTTTCTTCCTGTGAAATGAGATTTTATTGGCTAACCTGCTTTGGCTACCTTGGGCTCAGCTGGTAAAGTGACTTCCTACCCATAGGAATTGATGCACAGAAGGCACGGATGCCCGGTGTTTGTTTTGTGTCCCAGAGCACACAGCAAAGCTTACTCAGAGCCATTCCCCACGCGTATTACTGATAGGCTTTTTGGCCGTTTCAGCTTTTGTGCTATTCATCAACTCGGTTACCAAAGTATAGTAAAGTGATTAACTCAAAGATTGATTTCATTATCTTTCTAGACTGGCAGATAAGACAGTGAAGGAATACGCAACATACCGCTCTGGCCTTCTCTTCTGGGCCCTAGTAGATCTCATTTACAACATGTTCAAGGTAAGAAAAAACATTTAAGTTCATCTACATCAGCTTTCTAACCTGAGCAACTACACATATTTGAAATAGAAATAATATAAATGGAAGGCAGAGTTTGAAGCTCCTTTTTCCAAGATCTTTGTAAACATAAAACTTCATTTTGTATGAACAGAAGGGCTGCAAGAGGCTGCCTGTGCTTATTGTACCCCATTTGTTATCTGGAGGACTGAGAGACTTTTCCAGTTTGCAGCACCCATCCTGTATTGTGTACTTGCTTATTTTTTTCTCTAAAGCAAGGCCATTCAGAGCTGCACCAGGGAAACAGTTGGGTAAGGAGGTGCGGGCATCCACCAGAAAGAAACTTGCAACTTCCAAAGAGGATTAAATAATTAGGGTGAGAAAATGCCTGTGACCTTTTTTGTGTTCTGTAGAAAAGGATTAAAAAGTCACATACGGGGTAAGTTTTCTATGTGGCTTGTTTACAAGTGGCAGGAGATGCAAGTCCAAAAGCAATGAGAGAAGGGATCAGGATTTGCAGTTATTCCTCTAAATAGTCATTTTTTTGGACTGATTTGTTCCCACTTTCCCCTCTTGTAGAAGGTGCCTACCAGTAACACAGAGGGAGGCTGGTCCTACTCTCTTGCTGAATTCATACGACACAATGACATGCCAATACACGAAGCTGCAGACAAGGCCCTGAAAACCTTCCAAGAGGAGTTCATGCCAGTTGAAACGTTTTCCGAGTTTTTGGATGTGGCTGGTAAGTGTGCACTTTCCCTTTTATAGGCTCTCTTGTGCAACTCGTGACTGCCGCTTGCTTGAGACAGCAGCATTCCTGACTCTGCTGCTGCAGCTTGTTTGTATGAGGCAGAGAGAGGAGGAGACCTCGGCACTCCAGCTATTGCTTAAGCTATTTCAAAAACAGTTGGGAGACACGCTTGAGCATCCCCAGACAGGAAAATTTCTCACCTGATCCTACAGATCCTCCCCTGCTCTGTTAAACATACATCCTTATATTGCAGCTTAAGAGTGGTTTTGGGTGTATGTGGTTTGAAGGTTGATAAACAGATGTGACAGTAGAGGCAGCAGTTCAGTGCCGCCAGAGTTCCTGCCATAGGGATTTTGATATGGAGATGGTGAAAAATTAACCTGCAGAGTGGCTGGTCTAAAAATTAACCTGCAGAGTGGCTGCTCTTGCTTCTGTCACAAGTTCATTGTGCCCCAGGCCAGGCTCTCACTGTCCAACATACAGAGCTGCCAGGCAGCCAGCTAGCAGGGGCCCTATGGTAGCTCTGCTGCACAAGAGCAAGTGCCATATGGATTTAATGTGCACATTTTGGTCTCTTTTGCACGTGCATCCAACAAGGGTTTATCTTTGTCTTGTCCGTACTGAAAATAACATTGCAGCTGTCATTATTAACTTCCACATGCCGTAGCACAAATCCCTAATGTGGGCAGGAGAAACCGCTTTCTGGGTCTAATTATTCTCTATTGTCTTCTTTTGTTTAAAGGACTCTTATCAGAAATCAATGATCCTGACAGCTTCCTCAAGGATCTTTTGAACTCCATCCCCTGAGCCACCAGCACAGAGAAGCGTTGGGCAGAGACTACACTAGCTTGCCTTCCACCCCGTTGTGTTCCTCCTTGTGCAGTCTGTCCTTTCCCTGAGGAGTGCTGCAGTTTTTTGGTTTTTTGTTTTGTTTTTTTTTTATTTTCTACAATTTTTCTTCTTGGAGTGATTTGGAATTTAGATTGGTTTTATCTTGTATTTCAGTGCTTCTATCTGTAAAGCCTTGTGTATTTGAGCTGGTTGAAAGAACTTGTACAGAGAGGAAACCAAACCAGTAAATCTTAATGCTTTAGTGTGCACCTCTTTGAAGTTAAATAAATCGAACAAATGGGTAAGATGGGTTTGACTAGTGCTTGAACCATGCAGGAGCCTAAATGCCAAGTTCTTTCTCATCTTTTCTTTCAGAGCTCCTTCTCTTAGGGCTCAGAGCTGCTGCTCTTTCCGGCCCGTAGTCTGGACAAGGAGACACAAGGAAACAAAAGGCTCGCAGCGAGCAAGGAAACAGACTGACACTCTCTTTACTGATTGTACATGCAGAGCAGGTTTCCCCTTGTGGGACATGAGCCTTAGAGACTCGGGGACTGCGAGGACAGCGCTTCCTTCCACCCCTTCTTCCCATGGGTGAGGGCAGCTGTCCTAGCTGCAGTCACCTCCCATGGCGCTTCGTGTTACCCCTCTCCGAGGCATGTTGCATATCACAGTGTCTTCCCCGCCTTTACTCTCCCCAAGGCTGTATCCAAAGCAAGCGCGCATGTCGCGTTGTCACCTCGGGTCGCGTAGTACTAATGGCGACATCACCTCTCAGAGGGATGCTACTCACATTGAATTTATTCTCTCTCTGGTAACATTTTTCAGCTTCAGCAAAATGCATGGAAAATAGACACTGCGCACTTCTTGAGCCAGCCACTTGCCCTTTCGATAACTTGTCATTCTGGTGTGCATGCCCTGACCTGAAGCCTAATACCTGCTTTGAATACAGCCTTGCCTTTTCTCACCCAGTTGTGCATGCTGGTAACTTACCTTCACCACCAGTTCTGCTGTCCTGTAACCCAGCTGACACCTGGTTAAGCTGGAATCTAATAAAGCTTTCCCTGTCTTCCTCGTCTCTGTTTGAACTTGAATTTCCGCAATCCTAACGCAGTCCCATCCCATAAATAGTAATTATTTTAGAGGCTGAATAATTCATCAACCTATTTGATGCCTTTTGTTAGTGTTGAGCACACATTTTGATTTGGCAATTAGCAAATGAGTGAAGGCGCGGTGTTTTTCTTCTCACCTCTGTGGGTGCTTTTGTCACCGCTGGCAGTCGGATTTGGTTCAGGGGAGGAGTACTGAATAGCAAGTCACCTCGAGAAGTTTGAGTTAGCGTCTTGCAAGAGGCTTGAGGACATGTCAGTGGGCTGCTGCGCCGTTGGGTAAATCTGTCTGGCCTTACGAAGGTACAGGAGGGGGGCTAATGTGTAAAGTTTGTTCTTTAGTGCAGCAATGTTGCGCTTCACCTACCTTTTAACCACATGAAAAAGAAAAACATGCCTTGTTTTAAAAGCACTGTAAAGTCAAACCTAACAGTTTTCTCTCCAAATAAGCAACTGTAGTATACCTGTGGGTGGATGCACAAGCATTGCTTACCAATACCGACATATAGGAGCTTCGACAAGACTAAAACCCCTTTTTTGAATAAAGGGCCTTTCAAGTCAGTATGATTCCGAGAAGTCTCAGTGAACAGGTAACGAGAAACCAAGTTTTTATGCCTGTGGCTCTAAAGCTTCTCGCGATACGGAGAGTTCAAGTGCAAGACTGGAACTTCAACGTGTTTTGACTTTGTCATTTGTGTAAAATTGACTGGTTAAGCTCTGGACAAAAACAATTAATGTGGTTTGGAAAGCTGGGGAGGAATGCCAGGCTGCCTTGCTGCCTACTTGACTTTTCACAGAAAAAAGACATCTTTTCCCCTTCAGCCACAGCCTCAGTGTGCCAGGCACTGCCTTTGCTTTTGCTTCACAGCGGTTGCCTCACTGGCACAAAGACGGATGTTACCAATACCTTGCGCAGTACCTTTCTTCAGCTTACCTAACAAGGTAACTTCAGCATAGCTCCAGTTTTCGCTGATGCAAATCCTGGCATAGCTCCGTTTATGCTGGCACAGCCCTTTTGCGAAAACAGTCTCTGCTCTTGCAGGAACTGGTAAAGTTACCAGCAAAATAATTGTTTTTCTACCTATACAGTTGGTTCAGGAGATCCTTAAACTTCCCAGGAGCAGAACGCGATCACCGTTTGTTCACTGATGTAATTGCAGCTGTGAGGAAGTAGGATCTTAAAAAGGAGGGAATAAATTGTGTGCTTACCAGTATAAGCACAGAGTCAATGAGCTACTCTGAGCTATTCTAGAGGGTTTTGCAAAGGCACAGAGATTATTTTGGAAAATAAAGGCGGTGTATTGAGTGCCTCCCTGCCTGGAGCACAAGAGGGCTGTGATTTCTGGGGAAGCCAGATTTGAAAAGAAGGTGGGAACAGCATGGTAGTGCTTCCGTGGAGCAGAATAGCTTGGGAGGGACTGAAAAACAACAACAACAACCCCAGTAGACCTAGAGAGGGACAGGAACAAAAGAAAAGTGTTTTGGAAAGTTTCAGCTGACGCAGGCCACACACAGAGGCTCAAACATTCACTGTGTTGCACAAAGGCAATGCACTCCTGGCTGCAAAATCCCCTGCAGGCTGGGGCTGGAGAAGTCAGCAAAGACTTCTGAGGGGGAGCCTGTTACTTGAATTAGAAGATGGGAGCAAGACTGAGGGAAGATTCTCAGAACAGGTAAAATGACTCAAACTGATGAACCAAACCAATAGCTGAACAGTAAGGGAGCCAACCTCTTCTCAAAAAAAAAGTAGTTTATTTGCAAAAGACATTTTAGGGGAAAAAACCAATCCTTTGTGATACACAAGAGCCAGCATGACCTCCGTGATTGCTTTGAACCCGGCTTCATGAGCAAGAGCTTCCCCGAGATGAGCTGATGTCCTTGTGACAGCTCTTCGCACTGGGTCAGACACTGGTAATTGTTTATTAATTAATTCGGGAATGACACCTCCCAGGGAGAGCAAAGCACCCAGCCCTGCCCTGGGCACCGGCTTTGGCAGGGACGTGCCGGGCTCTCGCACCTGCTGCAGGTAAAAATGCTCCTCTGAGCCTGAACTCATTTGTTGCTGCTGCTGCAAAGATTGGAAACCCTTGACCTCCCTTGTATTTCATGATAATTTCTTTTGTCCTGCTCCCTCCTCCCTTCATAATTCCCTTTTTCCAGCCAGGCAAATGCCCTTCTGGAAGCTTTGCACAGCTGGGTGCTCTTTCCAACAGCTGTCCCGCCGGGATGGGAAGCCTTCCTCCTGCCCCTCTCTGCCCTGCTTCCGACCAGCTCGCCATCCAAGTTTCTCTCCTGTGTTTTGTCTCTTACTGCAATTGTCTGGAAGTATTTTCAAACAAGCGGTAGGATTAGTGCTGCTGAGCATAAACACACGGTGAGCTGCAACATTTCGATGCCATAAAAGATTCCCTGGACTTTTTCCGATGCAGAAAAAGTGATTCATCTTCCCAGACACGTGTCCACACACCTTGTTTTTCAGGCAGGGGAAGGACACGTGGATCACGTGTGTTCAGCAAGACCGTGGTAGAGTCTCTACAATTACATGGGTACATCCCAGGGCTGCAGTCTCCTGTGCAGAAATTTGAAGCAAGAAACCTCTTTTCCCTTTGCCCAAAGTTTTTGGAGAGCCTTACTATGTGTGAGCAGCCACAGTACCGAAGGCTACCTTAGTTTTAAACAGCAAAAATCCCTTTCATACAAAACCATTACCACTTTCTGCTGCAATGATGCTGTGACGTTGCTCAAGGAGCCTACAGCAAAGAAGTGAGATACCAGCCAAGCACCGCTGACCGCTGAACCACATGAAAACATCTCCTACAGCCGGGCTTGCACTTACACTGGCAGAAAAGTTTGCATTGTATGTTTATGTTGAGTCCCATGTTATTATTTTGGCCATTGAGCACCTTTTCCTCCACAAAGATCGCACCAAGCTCTGCCAGCCCGGCCCTTGCTGTCTCCATCACAGGAATAGCCGCTTTCGCCGCACCGTGAGCACAGCACTTGCAGCACCCGCTATGCAAACAGCAGGCACCGTCACGGTGGCTTTGCCATCTGCCTGTGACAATAAAGCAATTCTTAAGCAAAATTTCCTCCCTGCCTCAGCCTTGCCTTTCGGCCCAGCCCTGTTTTCAGTTTGGGGCTTATTCCTTACTGATTTATGCCCCATCAAGCTCGAGGCCTAGAGCAGACATCCTCCAAGCAGGTAAGTGACATTTATAAATGAGTACAAGAAGCACCAAGACCAGGTTCCCAAATTGCCTTTAAATTAAGAAGTAAAATCAGGCAAGTTTTAGCTGCTCTGGAGAGTGGCCACCCTGCTTTCCCAGTGCATCTCAGGAGACCTCCCATGGTCCATGCGGTCTCATATAGAAGCCGCCCCTTGTGTCCCATTTCTGCTCCCTGGCCAGCTCCAGATAAGAAATCAAGACTGGCCTTGACTTGGCTGTTGCACGTTGCTGGGGTGCAGCCCGGCCACGTTATCACCCCAAGCGGGGATGATTCACAACTCACGTGTACAGAATTGAGAGCGTGGGGGAGAACAAGCTGTGCAGCTTGCAATGTCTGAGGGGGAAAAAAGGAGGGGAGGAATAATAGTTAAACCCTAATTTTTGGATTTTTTTGGCAGGGTCGATGGTGCTGGTTCACACCATTGCCTGCTCAGCTGGGGCAGGAACCGCTGGCTCCATCCCACCTTCCTTTTACCAAAGCCTCAGAGATCAGCTGAGATCCCTCTCCCCGTCCTGAAGAACATGCCAGTAGGAAGAGAAGCTTTATAGTGAGAACTAAAATGGACATAATGCAAATGACATGTTAAGAGGAAGCTTTTGCACTGTGTTTTAATGCTGAGACATGAGGCAGGCCACAGGCATCACCCCAAAAACACCAGTATCCCCAGAGACCAGAATGGGGAACGCAACTTTCAGGCTACTGAGGTGTGTAAAGAGGTCTGGCTGCTGCCTCTTAAAAGATTTTATTTATTTTTATAGGGCTCATTAAGCTTTGATGAGAGCAGGATAATCCCATGCTCAGTGCTGTTCCCTGCATCCAGGCTCTGTCGCTACAGGTCCCAGTTTTGAAGCAGGATTTAAGATCTCTCTCCACTGCCACCAACCCAGGAGGGATCAGACACATTCCCCGTTGCTTAATTCGCACAGCTGGGTGCTGCAGAGCTCTCCTGCCCTTTCCTACCCCACCCTGGAAGCATCAGGCTCCTTGTGATGGATTTCCCACTTCAGAAAAATTGGGGCTTCCTTCTGGAAATGTGCCACCGCCCTGACACTCCTCTGCCTGACTCAGCCTGCTTCCTTCCCTTGTAAAATAGAAACCGCTTTTAGGTGAATCATAACCAAACCCAAGCCAAGCCTGGTGCAAGCCCCCAGTGAGTCCTCAGCAACCTAAAAGTGTCCGGTGGGGCCCTGGAGCCACAGGAGAAATGGTTTTGATGTAGAGAGCCCAGGTCTGCGTTTGGGGCCACTGCAGTTAACCCCGACCTGCTCCGCAGAGAGAAAACACTGATTTTTTTTGCACTGGTCTCATGGCAATGGAGAAGTGGGATGACACGAAGCCCTGGAGCCTTCATCTGCTGACGAGATGAGATAGACAAAGGCGTGTATTAAGCAGAAATTGCAAAAATTAAAGTCTTTGTGGTTGAAGTTCAGCTTTGGTATGTGAAAAGAGGCTAAGCCTTGAAACAAAATATACAGAACTGTCATGAACATCATATTTAGTCTTGGTTGGTCTCACCAGTGGTATTTGGTCCAGCATCTTCTGCATCTTTCCCTGCAGTGGGGAAGTGGTGAGGGGTGAAGTAGGTGGGAGAGGAACAAAGGAGATGCTTTAATTTGGGGAAGGAGGTGGAGGGCAGGGTAGCCAGGGATGCATCTCGACTCATTTAGATCTAGAGATCTTTACCATAACGATGATAACCCCAGTAATCACTGTTATTAATAGTAATCCTGTTTAGTGCTTTTTCTTTCCCAAGCGTTGTGGCAACAGAACCTCAGTAACCCTCAGCATGTGCCTCAGGGTAAGTGTGTGCTATCCTCACCCCAAAATGGGCAAATTGGGATGGGAAGGGGCTGGGAATGCTCCCACAAAGGTCGAAATCCTCTGGGGCTTGAACTCAAATTAAAACCTTGGGTAGCAATGAAAGCCAAAACCAGCGCCCCAGGATAGCACGTGTGCCTGGCTGGTAAAAATCTCATTTTCAGCCCCTAATGGGTGTTTGTGATGATGGGTTGCGTTGGCACCTCTGGTTATCTGTTGTGTTGGCGTTGGTGCTTGCCACATCGTCTGGGCAGCTGAGCGTCTGCATGTCAGGACACCCCGCGAGCTGCTTTTTGGGTGTTTAAACCCTGCAGCTTCTCCCAGGTGGGTTTTTTTTTAATCTCATTTAATGAACAAATACGAGTGCATTCTAAACCCAGTGCTGTCCTTTAATTATTCCTAATATTTGATGGCAACAAACTAATTCCCGAATTATGACATCAGACATTAAAGGCACATCTCCCAAATGCCAGCTCATTAATATTTCTCTTCCCTTGGTCCCTATTTTGCCAACTGTAAGCAGTTTTGATATAACGAGCGCGGTGACTCCATCAGCTGGCGCAGTGGTGAGGTATTTACCAGCCATAGGCCACCGGGCTGCATTATGGGCTGGGAATGGTTGCAAACTGGGCGTCTAGCTGTCAAGGGGCTCCACCCGAGGACCTCTCCCTCAAAAACACCCCAGGACATTGGGAAATCTAAGAGGGGAGCCGCTCTAACAGCTTTGGCTCATTGACTCACTCCGCTGACACTGAATTTTCTTGCCACCACCAGAAGCATCCCTCCGGGTTCGGGGTGGGAGGCAGAGGGATGGAGTGGTCCAGGGCTCCCATCACAAGGTCCCATGAGGAAGATTTTCTTCATCTTGCATTGTGCAAAACGTGTCAGGCTAAAAACCCTAAGAGTCCAAGGAGTGAAAATGCTCAGTTAATGGCTTCTGGAAGAGAGATGGAGATGGGGAGCTAAAAATATATCAAAGCTCTGAGCTTTGACTGCTGCTCAACCCAACGCGGGCTACAAAGTGAGGGGGAGCAGTGAAAAAGAAATCAGATTGTGTCCTATCTTTTCCCAAAAGGCAAAAATTCTTTGAAAGTTGTTCCACATTTAAATTAATCAGGCCAGGGTCTACCTGCAATCTGCAGAATGAAAAGCATAGCACCAGCGGGATTGAAGCTGTGCACTTGGGCATGCACAGATTAATGATGCAGCATCCTGCAATTATCCTCGACGAGCTGCCAAAGCAACCACTGTGTCCCAGAACACACCTGTGGCGGCCTGCACGGGCTTATCGATGCATATTTGCTGCGATGCTCAATACAGATGCAAATATTTGGTTACTAAGGAAGCAATGAACATTGCCACAGTCTCCAAGGAAATACTACAGCGTGTCTCAACCGCCCCGAGTTAGTGGATGCTTTGCAGTCACTCTCAGCATCTTTATCTCTTGCTGCATCCCTGCTTCCTGAGTTCACCCACCTTTTTGGGTTGAACCAGGTGCAGAAGCTTTTGTTTACAAAATATTTGCATGATCTCTATGGAGAAGATCATCCCCAGCCCAAGTGAGAGGGGATGGGGATGTGCTGAAGTCAACAAGCCTGGGTCCATCGTTTGCATCTCCAATTCTCTGCTGTTGGGCTGAGGACAAATGTAGCTCTTTGGCCACACATGAGCATCATCCCTTTGTGGTTGAACTCTGTTTTGCTGTCCTGATGCACATAAAACCCCCAAATGTGGTAAAAGAGATTTTTTACCTCTGAAAGAGCTAACTGGAGCAAAGGAATAGACCCGCAATGGGAGGAGGTGTGGATTTAAGCAGCAGCTCCTATTTTACTTGAGCTGATAGAACATAAATGGCAGGACAAACCACAGTTTTAGGAGGAGAAAACTCCTTTAAAGGCAATAAGGAATCTGCAGGGAGGAAAAATGGCTGGTTTTGTAACTGCTGATGTAGCTCATTCCTCCCCCATTATCGATAGCAGCCAACCTGCCAAATATTTTCTGTTTCCGCAGCGTGATGTGATGACGGATGCAATTCTTGACGTGATCCAAAGGCTTCCCTTATACGGCTGGAAATGACAACCCCGGTGACTAACCCAGCCCTTTCTCCACCGAGCAACACCTTGACGGTGTACAAAGAGTCGCAGCCTTCTTGTCTTCACGCAATGGCCGGGTGGGTTTGGTGGGCTCTGAGTCACCGGAGGAGTCACCGGGGCCGCCAGCGTGTTCTTGCCCATCTTTCCACGTGCCTGTTGCAAGGCATGGGCAAGCAGGGATGGTTTCTCCTCTGATTTCTCAAGAAACAGCTCTGATGCTGGTGCAAGCATGGGGACATGCAGGCAAAATGGGTTGACTGGCATCAGAAATGCTTTGCTGGCCCAAAATACAGCCACGATGCAGCAGGGCTTGTTACAGCAATTGCTAATGCAACTGCTCCACTGATGCTCAGGCACCATCACACTGCTTTGGGTTTAAATCCAACCATTCTGGGAGAGGCACTGTTAAAAATGCCACTTATTCCAGTAGCCTGGTTTGCACAAATAGCTGCATTCAGGCAGCAAACTGCAGTGCAAGGGTAAGAGCCCCAGGTGAGTGATTCTTAAAACCCAGTTTAACCACTGAAACTTGCTGGTTGCTAAATGGCAGCCTCAGAAGAAGCTACCTCTTGTGACTGCAGAGTCCAGGGTGAACAAATCACCTTTTCCCATCTCTGAGATCGGTGAAGAGCAGGCTGAGGGAGGGATGCTGAGATCACCAGGGGTTTGGAGATGCAGCTTCACCACGGTGGTGGAAAGTTGGAGCTGGAGAGGGCTCTGCTGAGATAGGGCATTTTCAAGCACTGGAGAGTTTTATGGATCTTAATCCAAAAGATTTTTGCTTCTTTGTTTTAGAGGGGGATTTATTCAAATACAAAAGCTGTAACCCAGTGGCGATGCACGTCAGCCCAGGGGAGCATCATGTGTTGGCTGTAACTCAGCACGGTACGTATGCGCTGGCGAGGCTGCTGGGTTTAGTTTGGTTTGGCTGAAAAATGCTTATTTTGAAGGAAGGCAGACCCAGGGGAACAATAACTTTCCAAAGCTCCAATGTATATAGTCAAACCCAGGAAAATTAGTATTAAAAAACATAAGCAGATGTAGAAAGCAGTCCTGGAACGGTCGCCAAGGTTTGTGAGTGAAGGATGCTAACAAAGGAAAGGTAAAAATGGATGTAAAAATCAAATCCCAGAGTCCAGATTCCTCAGCCCCCACCCCAACCCACATTTGGGTGAAGCAACTGAGAGCCAAAATAAACCCAGTGCATTATTATTAGCATCTCTAGGGGTGGTCATCGTTATTTAATTGCTGGATAGTTTCTGTATTCAGAAATAGCATCGTTTCCTATCCGTTTTCCTCCCTGTCCAAATAGGAAAGGACTAATCAGTGCTTCATTATTTATATCTGCAATTGGCAGGCAGCGGGGAGCTTTCCACGGCAGGAATTGGAGGAATCCCTCCAGGAATGTCCCCAGCCGCTGCGGGGTATCCCATGCACTGGACCACGGCTGCTCGGCTCCATGCTCGTATGAGCCCTTGTGGAAGAGGGGTTCCCATTTCTCCGAGCGTAAGCCTAATTAATTGTTTCCATTAATTCAGGATGATTCACTTTCAGGGTCTAAGATGAAATCCTAGCTTGGTGGCAGAGCTGGTGGCAACTGTACGCGTCCCGGGGGTGAGCCAAAGCCCGTTAGGAAAGAGACTGATTGATTTAATGACCTTTGGATTGGCCTCGGTGAATCCGTCCTCACTGCCGTGGCGATGGGTGCTGCCTAACGAGCAATCACGATGTGCATCGTCTCAGCGGGCAGGTATAAAAGCATTAATTAACTGACCGGTTTATCATTCCCTCTGGTGTTTTCCTGCTTCCTTAAGGGAAAAAAATAAAACATCTCTTGCTGTTCAGTTTTTTTTAGCAGGATTTCCCAGCTGTTGACCATGCGGTTTTGCTGGGTTCTGCAATCACCCTGCTCTTTCCAGGATCACCGCCTGCCAACGAGGATGCTGTGTGCCTAGAAACCAGAATATCACCCAGATATGGGAGAAACTGGTTCTTGGTTGACTTCTACCCCTAATAATCACCTTATTATTGGCAGTTTTAGTCTCTCCTTGCATTTTGTAAGTATTGCTGTGAATCTGCAGGGGGGTACACACCATGGCAATGTTTCCCCAGTGAGCCGCGACTTTTTATTTCTTTAAATTCAGCTCCATTCGCTGTATTGCCAGTACCCAACACCAGCACTTACAGCCGTGCCCAAGGTGTTAAAGATGCTTTCCCGTAATCTCAGCAGCAAACACAGGTTACAGTCTGCGTAAACTGAGGCCAAAGTGTTTTTGTGCTGGAGGAGAGATAATCTTTTGAGGTGTTTCCTTGAGTCACCTTTTTAATAAAGCACCTCCACCCAGTACCTCTATTTTTTTTTCCAGGAGGTGCTGAGAAAACACAGGTTTGTAACACGTTATCGGAGCCCTATGAAGAGCCATCGGTCGCGGCGCTGAGCACAGCTCAGGGATGCTGATGGAGTTTCAGCAAGTGGACGCTGCTGCCCGTGTAGTTTAAGCATTACCCATGTATTTTAATATAAATATTACCTGGTCATGCACTGTATTTTTATTTAAAAAACTCTTCGAGTGAATAATGTTGCTGAGAGTTTTGTGTGTGCTTCTCCTGCTGGCAAGCATCATTCCGGTCTGTGGCAGTGCAACGGAGTAATCACATAATTCAATTAAACAATAGCCTTTGATTGCCGAGTGGCTCAGAGGTCCAGGAGCAGCAGTTGGGAAACGTTTATTTAATAACTTAATTGTTATGATATCAACGTTATTTAGCACTTAGGCAGGATGCTGCAATCATATAACAAAATTCACCCCTTATAATTTAATTTTATCAATTGGGTGATTTCCCCAAGAGCCGAAGCAGTGATACAAAGGCAAGGGCGGGCAATGACGCTTCCTCGTTTATTTTACGGAAGCCAATGAATCCAGGGCCACGCTGAGGGATCCCCTCAGCCCCTAAAAATCACTGCTCCCCCCCACGCCTTTGATGGGGGGGCCTCGCTGGGGACACGTGGAGGGACCCACACGCGGGGGCGTGCCTCGAGGAAGAGGGCGTGGCTCCGGGGAAGGGGCGGGGCTTGGCGGCG
>NW_010194233.1:52705-83352 GCF_000695765.1 Mesitornis unicolor | reverse complement strand
ATCAACACTCCCTCCCAACTCAGTGTCAACTTCTTCCTGCTCCCTGCCATGATCAGCAAACTCTCTTGCTCTGAGTATCAATTCCCATTTTACCTTTTCAGATTGTTTAAGAGAATGTTGAGCTGAACAGGTCCCACTATAGATTCTTGGAGGACCCCTCTTATAACTTCTTTCAGTCTGAAACCTAAATCTTTGTTTCTGTTATTGAACAACAGAGTTCTCGAAACACACCAATTTATCCTATAGCAAAGTCAGAGAGCCCACAGAAAGGTAGTGGCTGTCAAATCATTCAGAAATCTAAGTCAGTGTCTTTAGGGGAAAATCCTAGTACCTCATATACTGTGGGTTACCTTTATGAACACATTGATGAATTCTTTAAAGCTTTCTGAAAGATTTACTAGGCTTCACTTTGTATTTGGATAATTCATTGACTCTTCCTCATTAAATCATATTTATCCAAGTATCTATTGCTTCTGACCTTTGCTATATATTTTACTGACCTCCGTAAGCAGAAGCTAAATTCCTTGGTCTGTTATTTGCAAGAACACCCCTGAGACATTTTACAAGATTTATGAGACATTTGCACACTGTACTCCCCTGCAAGTGAGGGAGATTTACGTGACAAGTTATGCACCATAGTAGCTTGGCAAAAATCTGTATTAGAGTTCTCTTAGAAGTCCTGGACGAATACTCTCTGGTCTTGGCAATTTATGGCTTTTCATTTTACAGAGGCTGGGACAAAGCCACCTCTTTAATACTCTGATATGAGGCTGTTCCTTGGGCAGACTGGCTTAGTGAGTGAACCTGCCTGACCTCCTCTGCACTGCACACAAATGGAAAGAATTCGTTAGCTTTTCTGAAATGGGTTTATCTTCTGAAGTGTTTATATCTTTATGATCTGTTGGTTTCAGAAACTTTCTGGCAGGATCATGCCTGCCAGTATGTTTGAAAAAGCTTTTATGAGTTGTCTTTATACGTATAGCAAGTTGTACTTTAGACCAACGAGGAAAAGATTTTTAGTATGCTTTTTCTTTTTACTTGGCAGAATTAATTCCTTTTTCTGTGTTCTCCATTTGGCTGTATCTTCCACATTTTGAAATGCCTTTTTTACTACTAGTAGCAGTCCTTACTCAGATGTTTGACCCCACTGTCTGTCTTCTTATTGCTACTTTTGGTGTCTTTTTCTGTCAGGTGGCTGTGAACTGAGAGTCTTTAGGTAATACTTTTGAACAGCCTCTCTGCTGCGTGCAATCACCCTAATCTTGTAGCTGCTCTTTCAAATTTTTTCAACTATGATTTACATTTTTCTGTAATTTCCTTTATAAACTTTAATATTCCTGTGGTGGAATTCTGAAGTGTTTTCTCTCTTATAATGTTAGTAGAATTGACTATATCGTGGTTATCAAACAGCAATTTTTCTGTGATTCAGCTTGAACCAGATCTTGTGCTGCTTTGAGAATCGCTTTATATGAATTATCCGAGGTTATTTAAAAGGTCATTTCTAACCTTAATTGTGCCACCACATGAGTTTTACTCAGTCGGTATGGAGGTAGCTGAAGTTTCCTGATCTTGTCAGTCTTTGTGGCCTCTCTAATCTTCAGCACCGTTCTGCGGGCACTTTTGCCATCCTGACTGAGTTTAACCTATATTTTAGTTGGATACTGTAGGCAAATTCTATATAGGAACAGTGCTTTGAACAAGAGAAATCCTGTGGCATGGATGAAAACATCCATTTTCTTTTATTTCAGTGGCTGTTTAAATTTACTGTGATCTTCTCCATTGGGAAGATGTGTTGTCATCCCTAGAAAACATGTCCCTTAATATCATAGTATACCAAAATGCTTCCAAAATATAATGACTTGCTTTAAAAAGGATAGATATTGCATATGAAGTTTAAACTTTCGAAGCTGGCTTCAATATCTGCAAAGGAAAAATCTCAAAATCTCAGATTGGAAACTGCACGAGCTTTTGAGAAAGCTCACATCCATGCATTGAAGCTCACCCCATCTCCACAGGCCCTGCTCTGCTAGTGTTTATCAGTTAAATAAAGCAGAAATAGAACTTCTGTAGCAGAGAAAATGAAAGGCATTTTAGAAAGCCACAATTAGCTGCTCATCTTATGATCTCTGGCAAAAGGTTCCTGCTGGAGAGGCTGTTGCAGACAGAGGCCAATTTGCTCGCTGACTTTCTAGCATAGAATAACTAATTTACATCATTCAACAGAGCTGAAAGCAGCCGATGTTATTAGGAAGAAGGAGAAATAAACAATTGTTGTTGTGAAATGAGTCGAACAGTGTCTTTTGCCAGGGATAACTAGACTGAACTTTGACACTTCTCAAGCAGAATTACAGTGATGGTAATGAAAATTGCATAATGAACTAAAGTCCTGTGCAAAACACGGAACACATCTAGCTTTTTTGGTAGACATTGTGTAGCTGAATTGTTCTTTGTTAGCCAGTTCAATTTTCTGCAAACTTGGAAAGGCACATGCATAATTTTGCATTGTGTCTGAAGTAGAGTCCAGGAATAACATCTGTAGATACTGCTTTTCATTATTTCTTGACTGGGATATGCATGCAGATCCATAAAACAGTTTGATAATATACTGTAGCCATTTTATACCCAATGGACATCACATATCCAACAGCTGAATGCAGAAGCCTCTGAGACGAATGTAGTTTTTGAAACGGTATATAATGGCAGTAAATGGCAGTTAAGAAAACAGCAGGTGAAATATCTACAATCTACAAGAAACAAGAACATAAGAACCTTTATTTCGTTCCAAAGACCTCCTGAGCCCAGAACCTTGTCTCTGACAGTGACTGAAAATGGATGGCTGTCTAGAAAAGAGTGTGGGAGCAAAATAAATGTGTACAGTTTACCTGTGAGTGTTCTCCCATTCTCTCACCATTTTCAGCTCTGAGAATTCCTGAGCCCGACAGAGCTTTGATGTATTCAGTAACATTCCATAAACCTCTCTCTCCTGAACATGTCCAGATTTCCCAGGAACACTTGTGAAGCTTTAGCACCCACTATATCCCACAGTGGCATTTCTTGGCTTAACTATTCTTCAGGTGAAGAACAGCTTCTTTTTGTTTAATCGATGAAGGAAAACCCTGAGGTTTATCTTCCAACGCTGCGACCTCTCAGCAGTAAAGCTAGATCTGTGACTAGAATGACTAGAGCCCTAGCATCCAGCAGCAGTGAGGTGTTAGGGAGGCTGAATGCACATACGCAAGGCAAAGTTGGAACAGGAAACAAGAAATGCATTCAGAAAGTGTCACATAACCATGGTTACCCCAGCACTGACATTGTGTCGTTCAGAAGAGTTGTAAGCAGTCAGTGCATTTGCAGTAACTGCCCTGGTACTGTGTTGGGCATTCCTTGGAGGTCAGCCTGCCTAACAGATTTAAACCTGGTCTGGCAGGTCAGCAACACAACCTAATCAGATTGTAAATTGTGGCAAGCATGTTCCACACACCTGGAAATGGGAGAAAGGTGGGAGTGAAAGGAGTCATTCTGCCTATAGAGGAAAGCAGAATTATTTTTATTGTTCTGAATTAGACTAGTCATCACTCTTTTGTATAGCAGGAAAATAATATGGTATGGACACTTGGAAACCAGTTGTTTCACACATGTCTTCTGTTTTTGGTGTCCTATGATTGCCTGGGGGTGTTCTTCCCAAAGCTGTGCAGTTGCTCTTTGCTAGGTTCTCTGGACCCTGCTGTTGGATCTTGACTTGTTTGTCAATTTGGAACTCTCCAGGGAGGTTGATTTTTTATAGTTAACTCATCTGGAGTCATGGTCTATGGCTGGACTCTAAGCTTAATTAGTAATAGAATAAAAAATAATGTAATAAAAAAAAAGCTGGCCCATGGTGAATGAATTTGTATATTCTCTGCTGGCTTGGAATCTGAATGAAAAGGTATATCCAAGTTGCAAAGGGGGAAAAGTCTGTGATAAACTAGAAAAGGAGACAAGATTGCCTGTGTTTAAAATCTGCCTCCCTCCCTCTTATCTTGAATGCAACCCAGTAACTAATGTAATTTTTTTTCTTAACTATTAGTTAACTTGGGTTAGTTGTCTTATGGTAAACTTAACGGAGCTAACTAGGATGATATAGCCTTTTTTTTTCTCTATAATATTGACATAGACGATATCTACAAATTAAGTAAAAGATAGCGAAACCTCACTGCTCAACCAGGTAAAGACACTTAACCTCCATTAAGAAATTACTCCAGCTGATTTCTGAGTACTTTCTTTGGCAACAGTGCATGGGCTTGGGTATGTGAAAGATAATTTGAATAAGGGGAATGGTTGGATGGGGTAGCGTTATAGAAACAGTGCTTGTTATGTATTTGTATTATCTGTGCTTTCCAGCTTAGCTAAAATGAGTATTAAATACAGCAGAGGAAAGAACACTTCACTACTGTCCAACTCTGAATCAATAGGAGGATTTGACGTCCGTGTTTCTTGATTGAGTGCATACAAGTTTTCACATCATTATTTTATATTTTTTAAGGCAGAAGTGAGTACAGATTTTCACAGAAGGTCTACTGGTATCCGATTGTCAACAAATTTATTCAAATCCCTCTTTGCAACTACCTGAGAAAGTAGTGTTTCTTTTTAAGAAAGTAAGAAAGTGTTTGAAGGAACTACAGAACTAAAGAGCTGGCGGGGGGGTGGGGGGAATCAATAAAAATACTAAATGATGCAAAAAATGGCCTGGCTATCCTAGAAATTCTATTTATGTCTTATTTTTCTTAGGCTGCACTTATTTAGTGCACTAATATATTTTTAAGTAGAATTAAAGAAGCAACTAGTGCCTTTGTTTTCAGTGAAAATACGTAAAATTGACTGAACTCTCGGCATGATTTAATATTTTATTTCATGGCTGCAGTTTTCAATTTTGATTGGTTCTTGCACAAAGTGTTTTCACGGAGCAAGAAAAAGTCAGTGATAAAACTTTCCAGTGTCAGAATTGTGAAACCTCCCTCCTGGTTTAGGAAAATATTTGCATTGTAATTTGTTACATACCACTCCTTAATGAAAGGCAGAGAAGAGAAGATTGCTTTGTCATAAACCTACCTATCTCATAATCTTACCTATCTCATAATCTTACCTATCTCATAATCTTGCCTATCTCATAATCTTGCCTATCTCATAATCTTACCTATCTCATAATCTTACCTATCTCATAATCTTGCCTATCTCATAATCTTGCCTATCTCATAATCTTACCTATCTCATAATCTTACCTATCTCAGCCATGAAAATGTTTTCTGCTGCCAAAAAGTACCTTACTCCAACTGTGTGGAAGCCAACAGAGTTACTTAGGGCAAGCAAGCTGCACTGCACTATTGAAGAGTGTCACGCCAAAAGCTGAGAGGTTTATGAAATTTTAGTGAAAACAAGAATCTTGGACATTATCATCCTCCCGCACTGAATTTGGATACATCTCCAAATCTTTTCTTTATTTTTCTTTTCCCAACAATGCATCGAGTCAAAGGTGTTATTTCTGAACTTAGAACTGCTCAACTTCCACCACCTAAACTTAACTCAAATTACTAGTGCAGAGAAAGGAACAGACTTTCAGCTGGTTAAACAAGTCTAACTCCACTTACTGTTATAAATTTACTCTGACTTGCAATAGCCCAGGGTACTCAAATCCTGGTCTTGGAAGACAAAAGTACTGACCATGTAGGCCAAGCAAAGAGAGGAACAAATCTAGGTTTCTTGTAAAGCTAGAGGAAAAGCTAACTGTGGTGAACAACTGCTGAGGTCTAACAAAAGTTTGACGAGTGCCTGTTCTGCCCTGGTAGGAGGACAATCTCAAATGAGTAAAGGACATTCTTGTTTGTGTTCACAGAATCACAGAAAATCAGGAGTTGGAAGGGACCTCGAAAGCTCATCCAGTCCAACCCCTGCCAGAGCAGGATCACCAGACCAGGTCACGTAGGAAATTGTGTTAACAATCATTGAAGTATGACAGCTGGAAATAATTATTCTAGAGATCAAATTGGATGTAAAATATATTGATTTTTATTTGCCAAAATAACTAAAACTTTTCCTTTAGAGTCAAAGGTCTCAAATGAAAACATTTCTGAAAATAAAGACTAAGTTAAGATAATTGTCTCCCCGTGATGGTTGTGGAGATCTTAAAAGGAGCTGCTATTCCCCTCTTTGTCCAACTCAGTCAAGTCCAGTTCACTGCTCCTCTGAAGGAGTTGATCTCAAATCATACATTGCATCTCCTTGATCACCAAGAGAATTGTGGGGTTTTTTTTTAAGTACGTTATACAAAGCAACATGACTTCTACAGAAAGGGCTGAAGGAGTTGTAGATTACTTCATAACGTTGGGGAAACTTTTGGAAGTCCAGATTCCCGCAGTTAACTGAGGAAGTTAGACACGGATCCCTTACGAGGTGGCAGAATGGTCTAGCTAATTCTTGAACTTTCAGCCATCATCAATGTGAAAACAGCGAGATCAGCACTTCACCTTCTCCAGACATTGCTCCAGTCAAAACTGTTCTGCAAGTAAGCGATGTGCATTCAAAGCAGCATCTTCTCTCTGATAAGATATTCTCTAGCAATGGTTTTACCTTGTTACTGCAATTGATACCTGGGAAAAAACTCTGCTTCTGAGGGTTCTCTTTATCAGAAATGGAGATACTGTTTGACTTTTTCCAGATACTTATATCTATGCAGTAAAGACAGAAAGTTCATTTCCCAGATTAGTAGCCTGCATTTAAAAAAAAAATAGCTACAAAGAAAGAAGTATGTGTGTCCAGACTTTGTGTATCAGTCATAAGAGAAACTTTTATTCCCTGGGAATAGAAAAAATGTATTTTAAATGAGTCTTTTAATGAGTCATTTAATCTCCTTCCTTACAAGCTGTTTTCCTCTAAGAAGATCAAGTAGTATTGACTGTACAGTAAACACATCTCTTCCGTTTGTAAACAATTTGTATGAATGACTTCTAAATGCATGTTTAGCTTTAGAAATGCTCCTCTCATCCACAAGTCACTCATCTGTGATCGGAGAAGGTCAGACTATCTAAAGCAATACTGATCTATTATCTACGTGGAATTTAGAGCTGCAGGTTATTTTTAACCTTATTTTGAGAACTTGGTTTACAGTTGGTAAAATAAGTAAAATACGAGTAAGAATTACTATTGCCAATGAGTCAGAAAATAAGCTGTAAGTATCATCTGCATACAGCAGGTGGTAAGCGATTGCAATTGCTGTCATCAAGCAGACTGTGTACCTGTTTGGTGTTCAGTAGTCTCAGACTATGCTTGAGTAGCTGGGAAAGATCCACACCAGGCAAATATTAGCTACAGAGAATTTGGCAATTCAGTGGGCAGGAACTCTCTTAAAGTCAGTTCTCCAGAGTGGGGTTGATGTGTGCCGGTTTTTCAGCAGAAAAAGAGCATGTGGGACTACAACAGACCTAGGGAGGAGAAAATGTGTGGTCTTGCAGGAAGTAATGGAGTCTGCCTCTTTAATTTCATGTGTAGTCACACAATTTCATGTGTAGTTACAGGCTGCCCAGAGAGGTTGTGGAGTCTCCTTCTCTGCAGACATTCAAAACCCGCCTGGATGCCTTCCTGTGCAACCTCATCTGGGTGTTCCTGCTCCGGCAGGGGGATTGGACTGGATGAGCTTTTGAGGTCCCTTCCAATCCCTAACGTTCTGGGATTCTGTGGTTCTGTGATTCTGTGATTCCCTTCGTAGCTTATCCTACCATTTGTATGTGTCAGTGTCTTCCAGCAGTATGTTAAATAACACAATGGCCATCTGCCACACAATAACATGTCTGTTATCCTCTTTAAAGGGAGACATCTCCGATGTGAAGTGTCTTGTTTGTATTTGTCGTTATTAAATACACATTGCTGCATGTTTGTGTTAAAAAGGAATAATGAGAAAAGTGGTCCAAATAGGAAGGGGTGAGCCCTGTGATGATCCTGTGTTCCTAGGGAAATTTTCCTCATGGTCTCTGACTGTCCCTGGCAAACTTCTGACTCCAGAGAAGATGAATTCCAGTCTTTACTATAGAGAGCCCCAGCATGCCCAAGGAATGACTATGTTGACCACAGTCCCTCTTACAAGAGCTAAATAACCTTTTAGACATTCTGGGCATAAACACTGGAGGGTCTGAAGACAAGTGGTGAGACTGTAGCACCTCCAATGCCTGTTTCTCAGTTAAACATCACACTAATGTGTACGTGTATAGATATGCAAAGATGGTAGTTTACGGTTGAAATACCATGGATTTCAAACTTTCACTGCTCACATTGTGATTCACAATCTGTAAACCGCATATGTGTTCATAATACATTCTGTTGCCATGAAAGCAGCCCTTTGAGGGGAGGAAAAATCCTGAAAAATGAGAGCTAAAAAAAAATTAGCGGTAACGATGAGTAGCATGTACAACATCTGTATTATCAGCTAGTATATTGTTGGTTCTTTTATTGATCACTAAAATTGCAGATGGGCTACAACATGTATTCAAAACCAGCTTCCTGAAAATTCTTCAGTCAAGCTGAGGTTGCTCCTGATGAGTGAACTTGTAAATTTGGAGCCGCTAGCTTGTCGTGCTCAGTGCTGCTGCAGAATTCAGTTCTTAAACACCAGTTATCCTGTTGAAACCTCTTTCCCAACATTTAAAGGTGGGTTTCTAAGCCCAGTTTTGTTCCTTGAATAAACTGGCTTTTTGTAATGAGAAAGGTGATTGATATGAGGGAGCATTTATAAGAGACAGCTGTAGCCAATCTCCTCTTCCAGGCTAACTCTTTGGTTTATTGTTTTTAAGCGGTGCGGAGGTCTTTAGTTTAAAGATTGGTTTGGGGTTTTTGTGGCTCTTGTTTTATTCTGAAATCCCTAGTAGTATAGTGGAACCTATTTCTGAGGTAGTTGAAGTGAGAAGCTTCACTTAGCAACTTCATTTATGCTGCAAGATATTTAACGAGAGCAGAGGGTGCAGGGGCCTTGCTTTCATGCCCCTGGATTGAACTCTGAGCTAACACTTTCCTATATGATGCAATAAAAGAACTTTTCCTTATGCTATGCAAGTAATGCAGCATTTTTCCCCTTACAGTCTACTGTACTTCTCACCATTCAGGCTTGTTTCAAGTTGCTCAATCTTTCTTGTCTGTAAATAAAAATGAGTATATGTACTATGTGAGAATTTGTATGTAGTCCTTTGATGTGAACACAAGGCTGCTTTCCCATGCCTAGTCATCCAACTCCTATGTAAATAGTTCTGATTGCCAAAATGTTACTGTTGAATTTTATAAGCCATTTGTGAGCAGAGAGAGAATGCATACTTATTGCAGAATGTTTTCCCATCGTATTAATTTGACATGACGTTTAAAGAAAATATTAAAAAGTATTCTTAAAGAAATTTAAATAACTTACAAATAATAAAAATGCAATTAAAATACATCATAGAGTTTGGGGTTTTTTCAGGTGATAATGTTGCATGTTAAACTGAGAGGGGAAAATCTTACTGTCACTAAGACTTTACTTTCTTTGTCTCAATGTACAGTCAGTTTATTTGGTTGCATCCTGATGCAGCTCTCAGAATATTGGGCTGAGGAACTGAATGAGTCGATGTGTTTCAAGCTCTGTCCAGGATTCTTTACTTGAGCAAAATTTCCTTGGATGATGCCTGGGCTCCTGCACACCTTCCAAAGTTAACATCTCCCTGTCAGTCATCACGGCCTTACTGTGATGTTCTCTCTTCATGGGCAGCCTCATGGTACTCTACTGAGGAGCCTGTTCTCAGGAGAAAGAAAATGGGGATAGAATATAGCATAAATGTAACTCCAGGGGCTAAAAATCATCTGATGGTGAGCTGTTAGTATAGAATATTTACATATACTTCGATATGTTCAGAATGCTTACTGTACAAAATAGATACCTGAACCAAATTCCTCTGCTTTACTTCTCTTCCTGAACTCATCTTTGGAGTGACAGTTCCACGTCTCTCTTGTCAGTAGTTTTCCAGTCCAAAACCCTTTAAACTTTCAGAATATTTTGAGATGTGGATCCAGACTTGAAATTTCAGTATGTAGGCCGCTTTGTGGATAGTCAGGGTTGGTTGCTTGGTTTGCTTTAAAACCATGGTTATCTAGCTCTCCCTCCATCCTGAGGGGAGGCCACTTGTTTTTCATGATCTTCTAAGTTCAGAGTTGAAACAGATTAATGAGTTCCAGGAAGCCCTAAACATTGTAAACCCATACCTCTTATAATCTGTTTCCAACTATAGTAAGAAAATCCTGGGCATTCAAACTGGCAGTAGGGTAAAAAGATATCCGCTTTACTTAGCTGCAAAGGGGCTTTGGATGCTGTGCAGGCATATGACCCTGTGGGGCTATCCTGCCCATTTCCATGGGCTATCAGTGGAGCAGCACCTCTACTTACAGCTTTGATGTTCTCTGCTTCTCTGTCACAAGTGGCTACTGAAAACTGTTGGTCAAATTACTCCAAATGTACACCCTTACCTCAGCACCAGCAATCAGAGCCAATCTGATCACTCAAATATGATCTTTTTCATGTATGGATGGTATGATGCCTATAAGACTCAAGACTTTTTCCCCCCTTCTCTCTCTAGGAAGCCACTCTTTGCAGGTAGTGTGAGCGTTGCAGTGTTTCCTGTACTATTCATATATATTTCTTCAATATTTGAAAACGCTGTTACTCTTTGTGCCTGGTTTTGCCTCTTGTTAAGAAACCAGACTGTTTCTGGGTCCCCTTTTCTGATATTCCCTCTCATAATGAATTGTGTCAAAAGAACTTATTTATTCTGCATAGATAAGGTCTGATTGCAGCACCAGGAAACTTGAGCTTTGTTCTGCTTTCCATCCAGTTTCATATCTAAATTCACTAAGGCACACAGAAATCAGATTTAGTGACTTCCTTCCAGTCACGCAGTGAGCAGCTCATTTTGGGTAGTATCCCAAGAGGATACTTGTGGTTCCCAGCCCTCTTCTGTAACCTCCAGACCACATCGTCTCCCCAAAGCACAGTGCAATGAATTCAGTCTGAACATTAAATTACAGCTTTGGCAATGTAGGAAGAGTTCCCTGGGCTCCCATATTTGTTGTAACTTGAACTTTCCAGAAGAGTTTCTCACTGTGGTTTCTACAGCCTTCCCTATTGACCATGCTCATCACAGTGGGCCCCAGTTTATCCAGAGAGACTTTCAAGGGCCACTGCAACTCGGTTGTCAGTTCTCATGTTAGCCACCCAACAAAGTAGAATCTCTGGTTCTTTGTTACTAAAAAAAGGATGGCGTGTCATCATAGTGATTTATTCATTTTTTCCTGGCTTTGTCAGTCATCGAAGTCACGCAAAATAGGCAAGTTTATGGTGGGCTGCAGTCGTCCGAACAAATTTTTATGTGGGGAGCTCTGTAGTCTTGCTGTGGAGGAGGAGATGATGAGAGGGGAACTTAAAACCAGAGAAAAGTCTCTCTTGAGGAAGGCTTTGCAAATACATGCAAAATGCCTTTGGTTGTTTCTGAGGCCATATGGTACTTCCCATTAGTTGTAATAAGTCAGATGGGGAAGGAACCTGTTTAGATCACCAGTACCTCACTTAATATCCATACAGGTCTCTGAGGGAAGGCTCTCTTTGGTGCATCCTGTTCCCTCTTTCAAACTGGCAAGCGCTGGGAAAACCAACCACTTGTATGCTCTGATACTGCCGTAGCTTTTAAAACTTACTTTCAGAACCAGAAGAGAAACACTGCAATTTGGATTTTCAACTGTTCTTTGAATTTCTGTAGCTTGCAGGCTACTCAAAGACTTGTATGTGATGAGGCTTACGTTCAGAACTCAATGACCACAGTGAAGTTCCCACACTGAGTGTTAAGTATCATTTCTGCATGTCTGATGTCACACCATAAACATCTTTATTGTGCGCTCAGTATCATTAACGCATTCCTTTATTCACGGGCATCTGCCCACTGCTCCCAGTGCATAGCTCAGGATTGACACTGGGGCAGAGTGGCGTTTACCAGCTCATCTTACTGCTGTGCTCTCATGTTTGCCAACTGCTGACCTGCTCGGCATGTGGATAGTGGACCCAGGATTTTAGGAGTCTCCCAGACAAATATTATTAAACTCCTAAAATCAGACAAGGTTTAGAGAATCCTGCCTAATGTGAATGAGTCCATCCATAGTGTAAAAACCACAGATTTATCTTCCTTGAATTGGTTCTCTATTAAACCATAGCATACAATGCTATAATATGACTGTATAGAGTGCTATAAAATATAATTTTAAAGAATAAGAAAAGCCTCTACATAATGTTGCAGTTCACTGAAACTACTGTTTATCAAAATCAACGTGCTTTACCAAGAGCAAGACATTTTGATATAAACATCGTAGTTTCTTGAACCTCTCTTTTCTGTTCCACTCCAGATTATAAATGTTTATATGATGGAAACAGAAGCCATGCCATTTAGTCACAGTAAGTACAATGTGAGCTTGTCTGTTAGCTAGCTTCTAAAATGGCAGTTACCTCTGTTTTCCTCCTTCTTGTTCATTTGCTTTAAATAATTTAACTTTTTTTTTGAATGCTAGAAGGTAGGAAGCGAATCCATATTTATTGGTTCCTAAACAGTTTGACAGTGAAATAATGGACCAGAGACATTTCCATCTCCACAGTTCCAGCCTTTCCCCAGAGCCAGTCTCAAGGACAGGTGGATCTGTATTAATGGAAAAGTCCTTGTTCTCTGGGCTGAGCAGCCTAAACCATGGCACAGAAATGGATTCTGTCAAGCTGGGAGGAGATAGTTTTGGAGGTAGAAGAAAAGCCTTGTAGTAACCCTGGCAATTCTCTGTGTACATACAAATGAGCATGATCTTCAGAGAATACATGCATCTGTCTACTGTTTTAGCTCAGGCCTCGCTCAAGATCCCAAGTGGAGCATTATCATAACTGGAACTGTTTTTGCTGGAGGATGCGCGTTTCACACACTGTCCTGCTGTGGCCGGGAATGCGCGAGGCCTGCGTCACCGCAGAGATCGCGCGGTTATGTAAGTGAGAGCCTAAGGAAGAGCCATGGCAACAGCACATCCCTCTCAGGGAAGATGTCTGCGAAAGCCTGGCTCTGACCTAGGAAAGATGCTGACAGGAGTTGTTTAGAATTCTTCTTGGGATCAGGGATCTGAATACTGGGGAGGTTTGACAAGAGAAGGAAGTCTACAAGAATACAGCAAAGGTGGAGGGTTTTGTGTCCCGTAACCAGCACCGGTTGGTAATAATTCTTAAATAAACAAAACTTTCCAGCCCTTATGCCAAGACAAAGGTTTGATCTCTAAATCTGTGAGTTTTTATAAAATCCACAGAGCTAGAGCTTTGCCCAAGAGATCAGTTATTGCTGCTCAGTGACTGAAGTAAAATAGTGTAGCAGAGCACAACTCTAACAAAATGGTCTGAGGAAGAGGAGGAAAAATGCATGCACAGCTTATCAAATCCTGCCACTTAATTTGTAAGTTTTTTCCTAAACTTTGAAACTTGGAAAAATTTCAGGATATTCGAGTAAGCCTGAGTCAAGACTTCAGTTTGGAATTTAATTGTGCCCCAGACCCCTTTAGCAGAGGAAATAATTATTCCATAAGTTAGGAGACACTGGTGCATCATGCTTTTAATAGTTATGCAGTGACATTCTGGAGTATAGGGGTTTTTTAAATTGTGATTTTTTTTGTTTATTTGGAGGTGGTGGTGATGTAAGGATTTAGCTTATCACAGTACCTGTATTGATTTCCCAGCCCTCAAGATACAACGCATCATTTCATTTTAGTTAAAGGTTTTCCTTCCTTGCATGTTTTTAATTGGAATTGAATTGTGAAAAGAAGACCAAGCTTATCAAAACGATGACTTTATTATCCTTTTCTATCCATTTAAAGTGAAATTGAAAGTTATCTTAGAGTATCACAGAATCACAGAATCACAGAACGTTAGGGATTGGAAGGGACCTCAAAAGATCATCCAGTCCAATCCCCCTGCCGGAGCAGGAACGCCTAGATGAGGTTGCACAGGAAGGCGTCCAGGCGGGTTTTGAATGTCTCCAGAGAAGGAGACTCCACAACCTCTCTGGGCAGCCTGTTCCAGTGCTCTGTCACCCTCACTGAGAAGAAGTTTCTTCTCAAATTTAAGTGGAACCTCCTGTGTTCCAGCTTGTGCCCATTACCTCTTGTCCTATCATTGTTTGTCACCGAGAAGAGCCTGGCTCCATCCTCGTGACACTCACCCTTTAAATATTTATAAACATGAATGAGGTAGCTCCCAATTTCTCCAGCTATCTTGTACTTTTCTTTTGACTGGGGACGCCACTGGCAGCGCTTGTGGTCTTTATGAAGATCTAGTCCTTAATTCTGCCATCCTCGTCTTTAGTAACAATAATGGGTTATTTTGCTTACAACCAATTTTAGACCTGTAATTCAGAGACTTCTGTCTTAACTCACTTTTCATGTCCACAGCTCCAACTCTGCAGCTCATTCCATCACTTAACTCTTTCACATCTCAAATGTATTTTGCTGGTGCTCTCTGATGATAATGTGGTATGAGGCTTATGGAACAAGAGAGTATTATTTAAAACTTTCTCAGCTAAAATTTCTGCAGATTTAGCAGGTCTCAAGCATCTTATGTGTCACGCTAGTCCTGGGTAGGTAAATCCAAGCATCCCTACTCATATTGTTTTGAGACATAAAACACAGAGGTCTTCTAATACAGAGCAAACATAGCTTTCTTGCTGTTTCTTTGTCATTTAAAATTCTCTCTTGGCACAGTGTATACATACTTCTTTTGGCCACACAGCAATGCAGCTGAAAAAATTGTCACAAAGTTCAACAAAGGGAAAGTGAGAGCCAGAGCTGAGTCATTGCATGTATGAGAGCTGGGAGGAGGAAGCATTGGACTGTACTGACAGATACAGAAAGTGCTGAGGAATAATTTATCCCAGAGGATGCTTGGCAAGCTATCAAGAAACAAAACAAGAAACAAAATAAACCACGGCCCCACAAAGGGATGGAAACCACCCCCCACAAAGACAGCCAAAGAACTTTCCATCACAACATGAACATCAGTACAACTCTCTAGTTTTCCCAAGATGAGGCAACCACAGCACTGACACTCGTAGCAGTTCATTTAAAATATTGATCCAGCAGACATTTAATGCTAGGCTTTTCACATGAGCTGGCACACAGGTGCTGTTCAGAAGACACGTGGAATGCCCATGGTGAAATGCAGTGTGTATCAGGGAGCAGGAAGCCTGGCAAAAGAAGGTGCCAGGGGTGACGGTGTGGCAAGGAGGCAGCAACCTCTTTGTCAAGGATCTAGTCCCACAGCACCTGAACGAAGGAACAGCAGATTGTGTGAATAGCCAGGTCTAGACAGGAGACAAGTCATCACCAGGCAAATCTGGTGACAAGACAAATCCAAGGTCAAGTGAAGAAGTCAAGACAAAGTGAAAGTTTAGCAAGGTACAAAGCCAGGTACATCATATCTGTCACGGTTTAGGCCCAGTGTGCAACTGAGCCCCACGATGCCCCAAAGAGGGGACTAGACAAAATAAGGGAGAGCTTCTCACCACTTAATGGCCACAGGTAAAAGACAGACTCATCATAGGGAGAAGAAACAAAATTTGTTACCAATAACGTCAGAGTAGAACAGTGAGAGATACAACCACATCTTAAAGTCAGACACCTTCCCCCCACCCGTCCCTTCTTCCCAGGCTCAGATTTGTTCCTAGTTTCTTCACCTCCCACCCCCCTTTGCCCAGCAGCGCAGGGAGTATGGGAATGGGGGTTGCAGTCAGTTCATCCCATGCGGTCTCTGCTGCTCCTTCAGCGGTAGGGTAGGGCTCCTCCCAGCATCCCTCTGCTTCCATGGTGTTCCCTTCCCACAGGAGAAAAGTCCTCCACAAAGTTGAAATGTGGGTCTGCCCATAGATACAGTTCTCTCATGCACAAACTGCTCCAGCACGCACTGCCCAGAGTCACGGCCTCTTCAGGGGCAGCCACTGCTTGTGTGGCCCTGCCCCACCGGTGAACTCTACGGGCTGCAGGCAGTCAACCTGTGCTCTTGCTATGGGTTGCAGGGGGAACTTTAGCTCTGTGCACCTCCTTCTTGTCCCTCTCCTTTATTCCTTCACAAGAAGGAAGACACCAACTTTGGTGTTTATTTTAAAGTTGTTCTCCTCACATCCCACTCCTTTCTCCACTGCAGGTCCCTTCTGATGGTTCCGAAGAGTTCTCGTCTCTCTCTTTTGGGCTGAAGATGCAGTGGGGCTTGAGCTTAAGTTGAGACCACACCACCTGTACCTGGGGCCGCACTGGTCAGGGCTGGTGCAAGAGAAAGAAAGAGAAGGTGCACCCTTATCCCCCCTTAGATACATTATTTCACAGGGGTGCTTATTGGCTTGGCCCTGGTCAGAGATGGGTCTGACATTGGAGCCTGGGGGAGCTTCTCTAGTGGCTTCTTACAAGGCTATCTCCACAGCCCTCGCCCACTACCAGAACCAAAACCAAAACCTCTCACAGAAAACCCAATACAATACCTATCACATAGTTCAGAGAAGAACCCAATGCATCTCGCAGGCCAATGGGCAGAGGGTGCCTGAGTGGAAGGCTCAGATGAGATTTTGCGCTGCCTTGCTTCTTGCACCTTACCTGACTTTACAGAGCTCTGATCCAAGGTTATACAGCTATGAGGTATCAGAGCAGACTTTGGACATAAACAAGTGAACCTTTAAAGAAGGGAAAAGCTTGTAGAACAGGATTATAGAGGAAGGTGATTATGGAGACATCTCCAGACAACAGCATATCTTGTACTCAACAGAAAGAGGTGCTTTTCAGCCTTGAGAAATCTGGAACTTTGTCTCATAACATCCTGCTTAAATTCACAAGATAGTGTGGCTTTTGGTCTTCTGCTGTCCTTGTAAGTATTCATGCTAGGGTCATGAGTTTACATCTATGTATAAAGAGGTAGTTGCAGTCACACCTAATTAGCTCTTTCTATCAAATGCTAGGACCACCTGAGTGTCTTCAAAGGAAGATACAAGGAACCTTCTAGTACATGGCTATAATACAGTTTTATTTTTTTGAGCAAGTGCTTTCCTTGTCCATTACTTTTTACACAAACTTTCATTTGCCTTAGAAAATAAACTCTTTTATGATACACTAGACTATGTAATTTCAAAGTGTATGCCTGAGAGTCAAGCTCATAAATTTATTGAGAACTGTCTCATTTTTACATTCTTTTCCAGTTCAAGTATGCCTTAAAGTACCTGCTAGACTATTCTCGGGTATGTCAGTATATAGCTGGTAAAGCTGAGCTCTGTCACACCATGGACAATCTAGCTGAACATGCTAAGGAGCTGTTAGCACTTGGAACTTTACAGGATTAGAGAGAACTTCATTTAATATTGAACATTTAGTATTGAAGTTTTATGATGATAATGTCCTCCTGGATCACTGCCTGTGAGCCATGTGGAATACTTTGGCCTTAATTACCAGTCGATTTGTTTCTTGTTTCTAGTTTAGTTAAGGCTGTGCAGCTGGGGTTGGATTTCTCTTCTCTAATAGACAGATTTCTGATTCAAATAAATCAAGAGCAACATCTTTGCTAAGTATCTCAATTTGTATATTTATGCTTCAGGATGTCTTTAACAAAATTAAGTTTAGAAAATATTAATCTTAGTTGTCACTCTGCTAGATTGACTGTTCCTTTGGTATAACCCACCCTCCCTGGTGATTTCTTCCTCAAGGACATTGCATTTGATTATGTGGTGGTAAGTGTTCATTAGCAGCAACACTAGAGCCTCTTCTTGAGCTGCGCCAAGCCAGGCTCATGTTTTCAGGACAAGGGTCAGAACATCCTCTCCCCTGTGTGCTCCAGAACAAGTTGTTCCAAGAAACAACCCTGCAAAGGTCAAACTTTCTGATATAAGACAAGTTTAGAAGAGAGCAGTGGAAATCCTACATTATGATTTTATTAGATTCTGTTGTCTCTTTCATCTCCCAACGATTTGTGCTCACTGGTGTTCTTAGTAGAGATGAGGGGTAAGTAAATCTCGTGAAAGGTACCACAGTAGGTTTCACTGTATGGTTCTAGTTGGCAAAATTCTTGTAAGATTCCCCAAGCCTTTGGAATGTTCCTTATCCCTGTAATCCCCGTTATCCTTTTGGTTTCTATTGAGGAGTTTCACAAATAATGACTAGATCTGAGGGAATATAGGGTCAGTAGGTAGGGTATGGTCAGCGAATATAGGGTTTAGTTAGTAGAGAGAAAGAAATATTTTTCAGTAGGAAATGGCATGGTTAAGATGTAGAAAAAGAGCCTTTTCTAGAGAAATCTTTTGGCCATAGAGGGAGTCTAGTACTGACTTGAAGGGATTGGTACCATTGCAGTGGTACTTTTCTTTGTTAAAGTCGAAGTGATTCTTCATGTAATGGTCATCTTGTGGGCCTAAAGTTTCACAGTGTCATAAGAGTTCCGAAATATTTTGCTTCAGTCCCTCTGAGATAGCCATAAGGATGTCTTTGCTGTCTGGGAGGAAAGGCAAGGATCCAGAACACTGGAAAAGGGCAAGCATGACAGCCTACCTCAAGAAAGATATAAAAAGGAAAAGGAGAAACTGTCAGCTAAGCCACTGTATTCTGAATGCCACATTAGGAGTTGCAGGTCCTATCACTAGGACAAAAAACTCTAAGTTGTTTGATATTCCATATGGCAATTTTCAGAAATATAATAGACTTATTAGTTCTAGCCTACATCTCAATTGCATGCTGAGTGTTGCATATTTGTGGGATGCTTCTCCAGATACGAGCCAGAGGATTATTAACTATATTTAGCTCCATTGCAGTAATTCTCATTATTGTATCTTTTAGTGCATCTAAATGATAAAAAATGATCTAATAGTAAAACAAAGACAGAAACTGTGATTTTGTAGGGAATTCCAGTTATTTAAGTCAATACTATGCTGTCCTTAGTTAATATTTCAGTTTAGTTTTCTTTCTGTTTTGAAAGTTTAAAGTTCCTGTGTCCTGCCAAGGCTACTGGGCAGCTGGTTCAAATTCTGGGGCACCATGGTCACACGTTCCCTGAAAGATGACTTGCTTAGTGAGCAGTCAACTCCACTTTCCAAAAGCTGGACCGAATGCCTGTCTTAGAGACATCTAAAGGTGTCACCGATTTGAAAACACTTATGCCCGTAACAGCAATCCTACTCCTGAAGGAGCTGGCACTGTCTCTGGCTTGCTTAAGTTGACCATCAGCCACTTGCTGCTTCTGTAGCTGCCTGTTGCTGCTGGCTCCAGCTCTGAATAGGATTGTCCAAATTAAATAAAGTGGGAAGATAGAGCTGGACTTCTTGGCATGCTGAGAATTGTCCAGCCCTTCCCTGCACAGAGTGCAGTCTGTGATGGCCTAGAACCCGAGAGGCACCCATGCATCAGAAGACCTGGTGAGGTGAAAGCTGCTCATAATGAACTGCTGAGCAGATGAGTACTTACCTGCGTGCTGTCTGGCAGACCTCATCACTACGTCATGGACACCGATTCTGTGTTTATTAGCAAGACAAATAATCCCTTAGTGCAAGTCCTTTGCCATAGGGTCTGTGTCTAGATTAATAAAGTCAGATAGATTTTTGAGAGCTGTCTTGTCAGTTTGCTTTCCTTGCAAATTTTATTCCACAAGCTACGATTACCCAGACTGCAAGCTCCAAGCAGTAACTTTATAAGCCAAATCTCGATCTTGCTTCTGTCAGTGCAGGTGAGTGCACTGTCATTCACTGGAGTGGTAAGGAGGGTAATTCTGCTGCTGGGGTTTCCAGAACTGCGTACGATGAGTTTGAGAGTTGGGCCCATTTCAGGGTGACTAAGCACCTGCAGCTCCCTGATGTATGTGTTTTGGGATTTTTCGTGGTGTTTGACCTGTATTTATACATCGATATATTTGAATGAGCCTTTCAATTAACTTTATTAATTTAGTACTGAATAGATTTTTTCCCCACTTGGCAGAAATACCAAATCTTCTCCAACTGGGGTAAAAGATATCTCTGAGGTACATAATCATAACAGCAAAGAACGGTTTGGGCTGGAAGTGACCTTAATGATCACCCAATTCCAACCCCTCTGCCATTGCCAGGGACACCTCCTACTAGACCAGGTGACTCAAAGCGCCATCCAACCTGGCCTTGCATACATCCAAGGAGGGGGCATCCACAACTCCTCTGGTCTTTGACTGGTAAAAGGAATGGGTATGAGTGTTGAAACAGGAATAGCATCAAAGACATTCTATTTCAGTGTGAGGCTGTATTGAGATGAAAGCATTTCTGGGGGCAAAAGAAAGTTTGGAGAAACGTTTTTTTCATAAGTAGCAGTAATAGCACAATCTGTGTGCAGTGCAAGCCTTGTGGGTTTTATGGTGTTCTTATAAACCAAAGCTCCTGACTGAATCCTGTTGCCCTGGCTAGCAAACATAGCAAGAGCGGGAAGGGAGCAGAGTGGGACCTCCTGGCCCTGAGGACTGTGGCCACCTACCCTCATAGGACCCTGATTCCTTCTCTGCAAGCCTAGTAATCCTACAGGTGAATTGTGTCAGAACAAGAAGTCTTGGAAATTTAGGACATTGAAAGCAGGAGTAATGGGTCTTCCATGATCTTATCTCCATGTCAAGCCTTTTGTCTTTAGTTTCAGGATGATTTGGTTTCCCATCTGTGCAGCACAGAGTATCAGGCAAGCTGGCAGGAGCCTGGGCATGTTTCCAGTAGAAGATAAGTTTTGACTGTAGTTGGCCTTTTACTGTTGCTAAATGCTCTGGTTTAGATGAATCAGCGTTTTCTTATGAAAAACCATTCCTTCGGAGAATTTCCAGTCAGAATGAAACCTAGCTTCAGTATATTGCAAAATCCTTCCAGGATAGGATTTATTCTGTGTAGCTGTACTTATTAAGCAGTTTTACTCTTCTTTGCTTTCTCTGTATGGTAAAAACGAAACAAAATGAAACCCACAAACAAAACCAGGAAAAGCCAAAACACCACCACCACCACCATAATCAATCAAATCAGATACAAGCCTCATTGCTATAGGTATTTATAATAAGGATGTCTATTTTTGCCTCTGGAAAAATTGTGCAGGGTGTAGACATTTAAATATAGCACCTTGGAATGGAGGTGAAATTCTTTCAGATTCCTATGTGGTGAAATGGTGAATTTTGAGACCTTATTTTGTAGTGGAGCAATGTCAGAGATCATGGAAAATAAAAATAGATTAAACAATTCAGTATTTGCTTTGCAAATTCCTTGTAAAACAGACTTAAAACTAAGAACATCTTAATGAAAATCATAAATTTGATCAGACATTTGTAAATGTAAGTTAATATTCAGCTTTGGTTGGTTTTGACTTCATGTTTCTTCTGGCTATCTATCCTGGACCAAAACATAGCTCTTGGAAGAAGAATAACCACAAATTGGTGTCTGTAACATTCAGAACTGTAAATACAGCCCTTCTCTCCTGTGCCTCTGTGACCACAGTAGGTGTGAAGCCGGACATTATCTTGGGCTTATCATCATGGGATAACAGCTAGACACATCATGCAAATTCACATCCTTACTTTTACAAGGTAGTCATTCCCTTAAACTGAGCATAATTATATTGAGTTTGATTGAGTGTGTAACTAGTGTAGTCCCTTCTGCTCTATTGGATTGAAAGTTTAATGCTTTTGAAACCCGCTGCTCCTACAGGATTTGCACAGGGTCTTTTCTAGTCCATGCCAGGTGTCTACCTAGAATTCGGTTAAGCCATAGCTGATCCTTTTGCCTTAAGGTGACGTAGCAAGTTAAGGGTGACCCAGTGAACTTTGGCATTTCTTTGTAAGCAGCTGAAGCTGATGGATGAGCTCCTTGCACAGTCTCATCTGGGAAGATCCTCTCTCCAAACAGAATCAAGGAAAGAAAAATTTATCACTTGAGCAAGTTGCAATTGAGACACCAACTCTTGCTTCTGCCATTCTTATTGCAGGCAAAGGAGGCAATGCAACTTGATGAGCTCCTGAGAAGAGACATCCTCAAGCCGAGCCTGCAATAGAGATGTCCCTGCAAGTGGCATGATCTGCACCTGAGTATGGAGTTATGCAGCAGGGTGAGTTGATCTCTGACTATGCAGGCTCAGCCACTCAGAAATATGTTTTTTAGTGGTAGCACGGTTAATGGGTGGCTGCAAGACTGCTGAGTGCATTTTCTAGAGGTCCAAGAAGATTTCATTCCCACTCCAAGCAGCTGTGCCTTGAGACAAGACTTTTGTAGCATGCAAGACTTCATCCCTTTGCACACTGAAAACAGCTTTTTGCTCATTGCTGTTTTATTCCTTGGTGTCCCTCATGCTGGGCCTGCCCTGTTTGTGCTGTGTGGAGGCAGAAGAGGACACTCTAGTTAATTGTGGTGGGATCACGATGTGTCCAAAAACGAGCAGCATCAACAGCGGGATAAAATCCTTTTATTTAACATGTGCCAAACAGAGTTAAAAAACAAAAACTAAAACAAAAACAAAAAACAAAACCAAAAACAAACCCCAACAGAAAACTGGAAAAAGGAAAAAAAATAAATGGCATTATACCTTTTATGGTTCTGAGCTGCAGTAGGCAATCACAGACATACCACAGCTACTTGAAATTGTTTAAAATAGCTGTTTGATACACTGTGCATAGATCTGGAAAGAAAAGACACAGGGAACTGTGGAATTTAATTAGCCTTACTTTAACTGAAAATAAATCCGAGGTGTTAATTTCCAGTCGGAGTTACCCAAAGTCCAAGCTTGTTTAGATTCGGAATGAAAGAGTCATATGCTTCTTTAATTGGGGGCTCATTTACTTAGAAGACTGTATCAGCATACAGAGCTAAAACTGACTTTTTCCATATGTAGCAGTCAGAGTACAATTAAAAGAACTTATTTTCCGCACCAAAACCAGCACTCCAATATCCTAATATACTCAGCATTTGTAGCATGGAGTTCATCAAAGAAGCTAACTCAGCTTGATGTGTTCAGTCCTGAGCCTGAAAGTCACCAAGTTGAACATATGATTGCTGGGTGTCTTCTTTAAACCTGGGTTAGGAAGACAATGTGCTGCAAGCCGTGCTCCTTCTCAGTTGCTGGTTGAAAGCACAATTGGAGCTGATCTGTGGGGTGCAAAGTCCTCTCCAAACCTCTGATGAAGGTCAGTTGAACTTGTTACAGGACTAAGGCTCTCCAGTAAAGACTTCTGATGGTTTGTACAACACTGATTCAGCATATCCGCTATGGGCTGTGGAATCTGCAGGAAATGCTTTACTACCCTACGGTGGCTTGAAGCATAATACAGCTGGAAGCGCACCACTAACTTCTTCTGAAAAGCTTAAAACGTGGCAGATTTCTTAGCTATCTAACATATTGTTTAGGCAAAACTGTATCTGTGAAAATTTTTGTAATAAATCAATGTAGTCATAATTTTGTATGAATATAGCCGTTCCTAAAATTAATCCAAGATGCCTGAAGTATTCAAGCCAGATTATTCTGTGTTCCTGCAGGCTGTGAATACCGCAGGTACTTCCTCTTCCAGGTCGGTATGGTTACCTTGTGTCTGAAAGGAGCCACGTTCACCCTTTCTAAGTAATCAGTCAAATGGCTTTTCTGCAATAACTTTCAGTAAACTTACATTTTGGTTTCATCCAGCTTAATTGAAACTTTAGCTCATGTTTTGAATGCAGATGGTTTTATGTAAATCTTTAATGAATGTGTTGAACCTGGGTCAGTTGAGCTGCTTTCAGAGGATTTAATACTGATTTTTGCTATGACCAAGATCTCACTTCAGACCAGCTGCTAGTGTTTTCCTGTCTTGCAGAAAAATTATGCTACTCAGGAGGAGAAATTAAGTTTATGTTTGGGTTGTAGATAACTGAAAAGGGAGCATTTTTTTTCCTCTTTCATGTATAGATGGTTGTTAAAGAAATACTTGAGGAAGCGTCTTGGTTTCTGAAGAGAATGAAACATTTTGTTAATAATAGAAGTGGTTTAAAGTAATTCAACTATTATAGCAATGCATGCAGAAGCTTTGGAAAAATTTTACCATTTTTTTTTCCTGTGGAAAAACAAGTTTTGTTACCAAGCCAGCTCCCAGTTCCAGCACCATTCTAGGCCAAGCTATGCTGAATTGGTTCCAGAATGAGCTGTCTTTTTCAGTGCAGATTAGAATGGACAAAGACCGAGCTTTGAACAGTAACCTGAGCTTTTCAGCTGTTTGCAACTGCTTCCATTTTGTGCTTAAATCACTGATGATCAGTTGATGATTACTATTTCATGGGTGTTAGAAGTTCCAGTGTCCCAGTGCGCTAAATGAATGGGTGTACAGAGCAGCAGGAAAGTAATCATAGCCTTAACCCTCCCTCCTGTTCCTGATGCAATGAAAAAAAACTGGAGAGAAGGTGAACATCCTCATACTACTCATGCCTGCCTTTAATAATAGAGTTGCATTTATTAAATTAGTTTTTACTAAGACTATTGACCTACGGCACGACTAAAGCTATCTGGGTACTCAGAGGATGGTTCTGGAAGTAGAACGCAAATTCCTTTTACAGCTACAATTAATCTTGAGCACTGTATCATATTAGCAAAACATTTGTGGTGTGAGAGATGTATGAGTCAAAGCATCACACTAATAGTTTGAATTGAAGACAGGCCAGAACTTTTCTGTGGTGCTCTCTGACGTGTATATAATGGAGCGAACAACCAAAAGGAAATTTGAGTGTTGTAAATCAAACTGTTGCTCAACCCACCATCAGTAATAAGGCAAAAGTTTACACAGCTGCC
Organism: Mesitornis unicolor; assembly: GCF_000695765.1. Classification (NCBI taxonomy): domain Eukaryota; kingdom Metazoa; phylum Chordata; class Aves; order Mesitornithiformes; family Mesitornithidae; genus Mesitornis; species Mesitornis unicolor. Next base: position 58,494 of record NW_010194233.1, on the reverse strand, counting down.
TTTCAGCAACTGCCAATAATAAAGTGTATTTCTACCTTCCTGTACACAACAGGAATATTTGTACCTGGGGACTTGGCTGTCAAATGTGGGTGAAAATTTAATTCACCTTTATTTCTTTTTCTTTCTTTTTTTTCTTTTTCCTTTTTTTTCCTTTTCCCATACTAAGGATTTTGTTGTTTTCTTCTACTTTTATTTTTGAGATTGCTGATAGTATTTTCCTGCTTTGGGATGTGCTGTGCTGGAGATCTTCATCCTATGGTTGCTCTGCAGCTTTCAAAGAACTGCGTACTTCGTTCTCTGGTGGAAATGAGGATGCTGTGGGGTGGCTGGTGTGTGCAGTAGGTCTTGCACCAAGTCAGGATGCAGCTGGCTGAGCATTAACACCCAAAAACTCAGAGCATTCTTGGGCCTCCCAGTCCAGACTTGATGTCCAAAAGACAAGGTAGGATTCAGGATGGTGCCCAGTTTTGTCATGGGTCTTTTGGATTACTATAGACAAAGCTTTTTATCATGCTATTTCCCCAGTTTCCCCACAATAAAATGGACTAATGCTATTTTCCTTCTCTGAAAAGTATAGTGAATTTTACAGGTAGAAAAGAGGATGAAATTTAGGCAGTAATTTTATTGTTCAAGTTTGGCACTTAGTTCTTGAATACTACCAACAATTTCTGAATACTCTCATTTCTTATAACTAGATTTAGACAACCTTAATTCACCTCCCTGTGCTGACGCCTTTGGATACTCTGTTCCTGAGCTGCCACAGGGATTTCTGCAGGGCTCTGGTATCATTCTGTGCAGAAGATAGCCAGGCTTTGAGATAAGCTGTTTGTGTATAGAGCAGGCTCTCCATGGATGCCTCTCTGGTTGCCTCTCTGGCATTGGGAAGAGCATCAGAAGGAAGTGAGAAGTGGGAGAAGAGAAGGCACAGGCATTTCGGAGAAACAAGACTGTCTTTGCCACAGAGCTCTGATATTACGCTAGACTGATCACTTATGGCAAGACATTAGTATGTTATAATTCATTCAGTCATTTTCATAGCGTGAAGCAGTGATTTCCAAAGACTTGACTGTGAGCTGCAGCTTTCTCTTCCGCTTCCTGCTGTCCCATCTCCATTGTCTCACTGCGTTTATACAGAGAACACTGCACTGTACTATCAGATGTCTTGTAGAAGACACTTGCCATGTGACAAGTATCCCTTCCCACAGGGTAGCTCCCCTGCTGTGGACGCTCTGCTATACAGTGTTTCTCACCCTGACCTGGTACTCAGGGCAAGGAAACTGTGCTAACTGGTAACATAACATGGTTCTGTCTGCCTACACTGCTCTGTGCAGGTTTGAATATTTCTACATACACGGTTCCTTGGCAGAAAGGTTGAAAGAGTTAAAAGTCTTGTATTTTGGTTTCTTAGATATCTTTGGGATCTGCATAATGTAAAGTAAATTAGCTAGGACAGAGCTGCAGTGAAACTGTGTCTGAGCTGGCTCTAAACAAGGTCAATTGAGTGTCTCTGCGTATGGGGAAGGAGAACTCCCTTGGTTGGCTTAAAGGAGATGCTAAAGTTTGGAGCATAGACTCCTAAGTCCCAGGTACAGTTAACAGAAAGAGCAAGTGGCTTCCCAGCGTGCCTCAGGTCCTCCTCACCCTGCGCAGCTGCTGCCTCTCCCCACTGACTCAGGAGAGGTTTCTGAGGCGCACAGCGTGCCTCTGCCACCCCTGTAACATAGACAGAGGGCAAATCTGCACGTGCCATGTTTAGACCCCTCATGTCTGTGCAGAGCATGGTGCTCCTTTTGCTTGCTTTGGCTAGGCCAGGCATTAATTTTCCTTTAGTATTTGGTTAACTTGCTTGTTAATGCAAGGTGGTTAAAGAGCATTTTTTCTGCTTAATGCTTTGTTAGATTAAGACACCTGCAAGCACTTGCTATAAGCATTGCACGTCCTCATCATGCGGTCTTGTGTTTAACATTGCAATGAAAGACCAGCACCTTGCCATTCAGTATTAAGCAGGAAAGGATATCATTCAGTACTACTACTCAGTAAGCTAAACATGTCATGTTTCCACACTGTAGTATTCATGTGAAGGAAAAAATAACCTGGACCGAGACTGTCAGCTTATAAATTGATTTGGCTTCGTGGGACTCATAGGAATCAGCTGCAGGTCCGACATGCAGTGCTACAGCCTGTGTCAGCTAATGTGTCGTGGTGACATGAAATCTAGGGCTTGGCCCATCGTTATTTGGACAACCCAGGCCCTGTCTCTGAATCACTGAGATGTTAGAGTGTAACACAGCACTTACACCGTGCCAAGAAGAGACTTTTTTTAAATTTTCCTTTTAGCTGACGTATCGTGCTCATATGTAGTATACGTAGCAAGGGTACAGAGGCTTTAATAATTTTGACTCTTATGCAGTGTTTGTTCCAAAGCTTTTTGAATGTAATTCCAACCAGACAATGTGACCAACAGGGAGGTAATAAAAGACTGTCAGGGGAAAAGCCATACACGTACACAAGGTGAAATAACTCTAAAGAAAGGTGCTTGCTATTTTGCTTTCGGATTTTTTTTTTCCTCTCCTGCCTCTGTCTGAATTCAAGTTACATCCAATAATGTTTTAAAGAATTACCAGTCATTCTGCATTGACTTGGGGGTGGTTTTGGCAGGAAAATTATTTCTTATACCCAGCTCAGACAGGAGCAGGTAATTTTCTCCTGTGCTTCTGCTGTTATTGATAAATAATCCCCGCCCCTGATCTGTACTTTTTGGTAGCTCTGTAATCAGGGAATTTGTAAAAAGTAATTACTCATCTGAACCTTCAAGCTAGTGGGATAAAGATCAGCTATGATTCACCTGGCCTCTCCTAACTACCTCATTTTAGGATCAAGACTTTCATCTGTTCTAATTTATTTAGCATGGAAAACCAATAATAAAGCTTTGCATATGCATATACTTCGTTCAGTGACACCTGGCTTTTAGCTCTAGGATAGAAAAACAGCCTGATCATACACAGCCTTGCAGGAAACTAATTCCATTTGCCATGTTTCAACTGGGGATAGGTCTTTTTATAAAGAGGGGGGTTGGGAAATCCTGGAAAAGGGAGTGCAGATATCGAACAGTCATCGAAATCTTCCAAACCATTAACAAATTCACTTAGCTGTTTCTACTGAAGTAAAAAAAAATCATATCAAGAAGTTCTCGGGTTATAGCAAGTCAAAATAAGGACATTTTTGCAAAATAAGATGTTCATATCAGAATCAGCGTTTCCAACTGCAATACAGAACTCAGCCCAACTCCGTAAGCTTTTAAAGAATCATTGGCACTTCCAGGTATTCTTTTCTGTTTGCTGTTTAATCTTGTGTAGCATGCAAGTAAATTAATTCACTGCGAGTTTATGTTTATGCACCTAAAGTTAGCCTGCTTTATTTGTCGAGGGTGATGATGATTTGTTCAGTTCCTGGCAGGAAGGCAGATTCCTGTGTACTTTTCACAACGTGCTGGTACATTGGCAAACAGAAAGAAAACCAAATGATGAGGGTGAAACTGTCTGGGTGTTAACATTTCCACTTGAGTCTAGTGCATAGTTCTTTTATTATTGCAAGGATAGGAGTCTTGTCCAAACAAAATTTAATGATGTATCATCATCCAGCCTATAAAGAAACAGTCTAAAGGCAGTCTTGAAATAATAATAATTAGACTGCAGGGCTTTTTTTAACTATCGCTGCTGGTTTTTTTGTTTTGTAGAAGAGCCTAATTTCTTTGGAAAACCTCATCTGCAAGATCTCAGATGAAATAACAGTCTAACCCACAGTTGCCCCCAGCCCACATTAAGTAGCAAAACTGGAAAAACTAATCTGAAAACAAGTAAGTGTAAAGTCAGAAATGCAACTGTTGCAGCCTGTGTGTGAGTTGTAGGTGAAGGCCTCCAAGTTCTGTTTCTGTCTTGGGGCCAATTGCCTTTGCTAGGTTGCCTGTGCCAGAACGGCTCACACCTGAGGGACCAGGGGTGCATCAAGGGGGCCATGTGCTGTGAGGGAGGCAGAGCTCTGGAGCCAGCTCTCAGTGACCCAGGGGAGCATGTGTAACTGCAAGCACTAAAGGTGAAGATGTGTATCTCTGAATATGTGAAACATTTTGCTGACCTTTAGAAATTTGTTCCTACTTCAGAGGCAAGTAATGGGGTGGTGCTGGGGGAACCCAAAACTCCAGACTCCTTACATTAAGGAGCACATACTGATGGACGTCCAGCCCCTACTGCCATGTTAAAAGTTTTTGAGCATTCCTTGGGTGCTTGGCATTTCTTAGCTGGTGAGATTGCACAGCAAGCACAGAATCTATAGCTCATGTATCTCTTCTCACGCCTTCTCTTGCTGCTTAACTGTATACCATTTTCCTTATGTCTCTCTCATTTTTCTTCCGAGCAATTCAAAGTTGCCACTGTCCTTTAAAAGTTTTCTGCCATTTGAGATGCTTCTATACCTTGATAACTGTACTGTTTATTTGTCCTGTTCATCCATTTTTATTCCTCCGCTTCTGCCCTTCAGCTTCACAGTGTCATTTGAGGACTCTAATGTCTTCCAGACCCCTGTAGGAGTGTCTGGAGCTTGGTAGTGCTTTCCTCTTTCATGTTCTTAAAATGAAAGTTTAATCACAACACAAATTCCCATATGAAGTCACTAAACTACAGGGATTGTGCTGTTTGACAGTGGTTATAGCTGGGCTGTTGTAGTAATTTTCAGTGGCTCTGATGAAGTTACTTACCTGATCAAAGGTTATTCTTTCTAGAGCCAGATAAAGTATTAAATCATTGTCTTCTGCTGAGCTGGAGCTTGAACAAGTAACTTGTTCTGGTGAATTGAAACAGTTGATTCTTATCATTCTTGACTTTCAGACCTTTGGTTTAATGATGTATCATTTGCATATTAAACTTGCATTTCTCCCATCAGCCATCAGATCAAATACTGTGGATTACAACATAGCGTTGTTTTATAGACTTGGCTGCATGTTGGTGTGGGAGATTAGGACAATCTCTTAGTAGTAAAATTGCTTATGTGCATGACTAAAGGTCTTCATCTTTCCATCTCTGTTCCTACGGGATGGATTGGAATCTCATTGTAGTTGCTCATGACCTTGGCTAATGGCCACCTGCCTCCTCCACATAACTCTGCCAGTAGGAACAAACAGCAGCCTCTTGTGCAGCAGCCAAATGTGGAATAGCTGGTACAGGAAAAGAAATTAAATTCTACTAATTTTTTAGTATAAGCAATGACAACTTAAACCAGAAACAAAGAGGCCCCATGTAGCCCAGTTATGTAGCCATGCTCACTTGCAAATGCATAAAGGGATGTGGTCCTTCCTGAGGATTTGTGTAACAGGACTTACTTTAAGATGTGTTTATATTAAATATATTAAACATATATTTCTTTAATATGTTTCTTTCTTGTTTTATTTTCTTTCTATGCTTGAAACGCAAGCTTTCTCCTGACTCAGTAGTGATTTGAAGTAGGGTCCAAGTTGTCTATAGATGAGCAAAAGGAAGTGTGCTTGTTTCAACGTCCATCTCTGTGAGGAAGGGGCAAGTTTCTTCTGTTCTCAAGATTTACTATACCGTTTTGTCTAATACCTGTTAGTTGAAAAAGGAGAACAAACGATCTTTAGAAGTGCTTTGGAGGGAGCTTTAGCAATGCCTGGATTACTGGTCTTTCTGTGGGCAAAATACACAGTAGAAACTCATTCATTCATACAAGTTGTAGGAAGAGTTAATGAAACTTGAATAAACTCTCAGGTCAGTCCCTTT
>NW_010194233.1:12830-52685 GCF_000695765.1 Mesitornis unicolor | reverse complement strand
AGTCAAACTCTGAAAACTATGAAGCTTCAAGTCCATGTGCTGTTGGACCCTGGGTGCTTACTGGTATCACTGTGTGTCCATGGGAGATGAATGTGGGGCCAGCTGGAGACTCACACCTTTCTAGTCAGATAGGGAAATCCCACTCTTTTCATAGACAAGTGTGTGGGAAAGCAATGCTGCAGGAATTATAGAAAGGACACAGAACAGACCTTTTTTCAAGTGTGAACATGCAAGATACTGTGCTTTAGAAGACAAAGCAAGAGAAAACGATAAAGCAGACTTAGGTCTGGCAGCATTTAGGCCAGCTCCATCATCTAGTAGCTTGTGTAAGAGTCCAGCAGTCTTCAGCCTTCTTTTGCGAAGGTATATGGAAAGAGTTTGGTGTAGGTTACAAGGTGTATGATGAACAAACTTTTTCTGGTCAGAACGTGATTTCTCTGTCTACACCAAACCAGTCCCATTAATTTTTCCTTGGAGATTTCACTAGCAAAGTCTTCTTAAGGACTTAATGAGAAATACTAGGCAGCCTCCACAATGCTGTTGGGAATTTCGTAGCCTCCTGAGAGAATGCAGTGCGGGGGGACGCGGTGTCGTTTTATGAACAGAGCTACGTTTGTGCTCCTTTCTCTGAGAGGCCTTCTGTTGAAAAAGAAACAGCATTTTTAATTGCACCCAGAATCTGCTTTCCATTTTCCCCCTTTCCTCTGAGTTGCATTATGAACTCTTACGGCTGTTTGCTATTCTCCATGCTCCCTTCTTGCCTGGGAACCCTTCTCTGGAAATCTGTCAGTAGAGAAATGAAACTATTACCTGGAGTAGACACGGTTCTGACTGAAGTTGCTTTACCATTTCGTCTTTCCCTATCGTTAACTGTGGTCCACATGCACTGAACGTTCTTGAATTTCAAAACAAACTGAATTTAAAAAGATTGACTCCTGTGGTTTTGCTTAGTGGATTGTCTAAAAATTCAGGTAATTGCAGAAAACATGCGAAAACAAGACAAGCAAAAATATCTAGTAGGGATTGCTAAGTTCAGGCTCTCCTAACTTTTCTGGACCAGGAATATTTTGAGCATCATTGATTTTTTCCACTACCCCTTTTTGGAAGTGAGGAGGAGCAATAAGATTTTTGGAATATTGCTAATATAGTGATGTGGTAATATTTGGGAAGTGCCCATGAGGTCTGGTTGCTTGATGGTGAGCACTACGGTGTGTCTCAAAGCAGAAACCCCCATTTTCACTGCTAGACTGGTCTTTGCCTCCTTGAAGCCCTCCTCTCCCCAGGCACTGCTTCAGCTCAAAATTCCCAGGAGCAAGAGCACAAAGAAAGTGACTGGAGTGGAAGGGACAGCCTGAAGGAACATAGATCACAGAATCTCAGAATATCAGGAGTTGGAGTGGACCTTGAAAGCTCATCCAATCCAACCCCCCTGCCAGAGCAGGATCACCTAGACTTGGTTGCAGAGGAATGCAGAGGAATAGATACCCTTCTGAACTGTTTATTCCTAGTCCTTGTTGTGTTTCCACCTTTCAACTCTTTTTCTCCTGCTGTTCGGACACCAGTCCTCACAGCACAGGAGCTGCAATGCAGTAGGGCACATAAAATTAACAAGGAAGAAGGGATGGAGTTATTTTTTCTGTAACAACTAGTTTAAACATTTTTTTGGTAACAATTAGTTTAAACTTTTTTTTTTTGTAACTAGGCTTATCTACTGCTTCTCCTCAGATAGGAGTGTTTTGTTTGTTTTAGCTTGATGGCTAAATCCCTTTAAGCCTCTCAGAAGTTTACTCCTGCATTTCAAAGAGCTCTGTGAGTACAGAGTGAAGACAAATGTAAATATGCAGTGAACTGTCACCCTAGCATTACTTACTCTTATATTGTGCATTTGCCCATGATTATTTGAGTGTCTCTAGCTCAGCTCACTTCTGTAGAATTGGTCTTGCTATTGTTTTCTTGGCCTTGCTGTTCTTGGTCTGCTGCTCTTGCTATTGGTGTTCCCCTGTTCCCTACAGTCATTATTTCAGGATTTCTTCACTTCCAGACTTTGTAAATTGTGCTCTTCTGACAGGCATTGCTCTCAGTCTCTGTAGCAACTTGAGCCTTCTTAAAGGTTTGTTCCGAAAAGATATTTCCATTTAAGGACTAGATCGAAGCCTTTCCTGAGAGACTTTGAGCAGGGTGGTATCATGGATGTAGGTCCTCTGCAGCTCAAGAGAAGGCTTTGCTCATGTTGCTCCCAGAGCACTAATGTGGGTTTCCATCTCTCAGCAGCTACCTAGCTTCATGAAACAGAATGATTTAGTCACCTTGGGCTCTTTTCTGCTCTGTCAGATGTAGATGTTGCTGATCACACAGGCAGTCACCTGTGGACAGACTAGAGAAATGCAACCATAGTGTCACTTGGTTGCTGCTGCTTTAATCACTCTAACATTCATAATTTCACAGCTAAGCCCTTTCCACACTTTCCTCGTGTAAGTGCAGTGTGCAGAATAGATGCATGTCAAAACTGCTTTGAGACCTCTTCTTGAATGGTCCTCGTTTTTTATGTAATCCCTTTGCATTTAGTCTTCTTGAAGTCAATGGAAATGCTTAAGCTACTCCATGGGATTGCGAGCCAGAAAGTTAGGTGGTTGTCTTGCAGCACCCTCGTGGCCTTTTCACTGAGCAGCTGGCCTGCTAATGCTTCTAGCTTGCATGCCACATGACAGCCCACAGCCAGATTTCTAACCTTTCCCACAGTCCATGCTCATAGATGGGTTTTGTGCCTTCTGGAAAGCCAACTTCTTGTCTTTCGCTGGCCAGATGAAGATGAGATAGGAGCAGATTCATAGCAAGGACATGGGGCCGTATCCAGGCTCAGTATGTCTAAACCAGCTGTAAAGTGTGGTTTGTGTGGTATCAGCACGTTCTTGGGCCAGTATGCAGAGGCATATGAATTTCAGTCAGTCTTCCTCGCTGCCAGTGTTCCTAGATGGATAGCTGGGACCCACACTGGAAAACTGGTAAAAATACAGCCAGTGGGACCAGAAACATGAGTGAATGCAACCCACTTGGGCTGTGCATTGACTCCCCCTGGGTTAATCACTCATCAGCTAGAAATCAAGTGAACGTTGCTGTCTGAAATGCACTGTAAAAACAGTAACAAAAAAGAAAAATATATTAAACCAATTATTATAACAAGGAAAATAAACATGCAAACAAATCATCACGGATCGAAAAGCAGTCAGCTACAAGGATGTGTTTTGGATTGGTTTTTTTATAGTTCCCACTGAGCTAAGAGAAGAAATTAAAAAGAAAGAAAACATAACTGATGTTGAAATAAAATTTCAGCTTTCAAAAGAATGCGTTTAGAATATTTGTTTATCCGCCCATCTCAAACGCTCTTCTTCTCTTGGGGATACAAATATTGCAATCATAAGAATGATTTTAATTTACGTGGGAAATGCATCTTTGTTTTGCTGTGCTTACAACTTGCTGGAGGGAGATGAGACCCAGTGCTAGCAAGTACTTTTATGGGAAGCTTCATTTGATAGGTTGGAGGGAGAAAACACTTCAGTGTGACCTGTAGGAAACCAAATACACTTCTACTACCGGCAGTGGTGTCATAGGTACGTGGTAAATCCTTACTGCTGTGTTCGTATATACGATTGGAATCTGTAGTTGCTCGTGCAAATGACGTGAGTGGGATTCTGTCAGTACCCAACAGCTGTGATGAAGTGGTTCATGTAGGAAAGGTATTTCTAGGAGTCATATCAATAGTCTTAATTCTTCAGTGCTTCCTTTAAAGAACCCTAAGGCAAAACAAAACTTTGAAGTCAGATGAGCATTTGTTAGATGTCAAATGGCTGACATGTCATCCTTCTGTTTGACTCAATATTCTGTAGAACTAGTGCAAATGAAAAGTACTGCAAGGTTCTTTCCACAACTTTTTTTCATTACAGAATGTGCATTCATCAAAACCATTTTTAATGAAAAATGATCAGAACAGTGGAATGACAGCTGAAATAAGTGAATGAAGGGAATAAAAAGACTGAAACAAGGAACTAGAATCAGTTTTTCTCAGGATTCTAGTTTAAGGTTTAGGTTGTGACATTTTCTTTGGGCTGATATGGGAATGAATATAATAAAAAATCCATTTTAAAATGTCAAGATGGGAAGAAGTATTCCTGTTCAGCAATAAATCATCGCTGCACAAGTACTTTAGAACCTATTGGGAAGTTGCCTGTGCTTTTCTGAGATCACATGGTATAAATTCAGGACTTTGCCTTTCTCTTTATTTTTTTTACCATAGTGTTAGCTGTAGTCCCACACTGAAAGATGTCTGGTGAGATAACACAGGCTGCACTGTTCCCATTTTCTTGGAGGAAAAGTTTTGATCAGCCTTTCTGAACTGATGATTTGAAGGTACCTTACCAGAGGTCGGTCTCTGGGTTTGGCAAATACTTGTTCTCCAAAATCTACTCAGCCTCTAGATAGCAAAAGCTAGTTGTTAAATTCTTCCGGTTGAAGGTCACGTACGTGAAATCTGCTGTTAGTTAATATGATCTACTTGAATGAACACAGAAATATTCCCTTGTCTTACTTTGAAAATCGTTGTTTGTTTCCATCTATTGTAGGCATTGACTTTGTACATGAGGCAGCACGGTCGTGTTTGCAGAGGAGTTGGTTTTGAATTCCACCCACAGGTACACCCAGCTTCCCTTATGCCACCTACAGCTGAAGAGTTCTTTCTTGAAATGCGGTTGCAAAACAGTGTATGTACATTCTGATCCAGTTCATACAGTGGTCAACGAGGAGTCTCCTCAGTGTCGATGCCTTTGGCTTTAACTGCTGGAGAATACAAGAAAAAACTTGAAGACATGTATTTGAGAGCAAAGACAGTTTCCTGAATGACTAGTAGCAGGAATTTTATACGATGTTGTTTTACTTCCATCAGACCCAAATCTGTATTACCTATTTCTGCTTGAAAGCAATACAATCGTATAAACAAATATTGTATCATAGTGTGCTTAATGCCAGAGAAGTCTACATTGACATTTCTGAGGTATTGCAAACAGCAGATTTCATCTTGAGCTTTAGGTTCACAGAATATAAAGGTGTAACCTTTGGTAGAGTATCTGCATTTTGATTGTAAAGATGGGGAATATTGGCCTGAGCAGATTCTGGTTTTTGTCACTTGTTTTAAAGAAACGTGGAGTTCTTCTCTGTCAGTGATGCCCAATTCTTTTCTCACACCATTCACCAGTTGTTTTGAGACTTTACCAAGCTATGACAAATTTTTACCAGATATGGACCATGTCAGAGGGCACACATTTAACAAAGCAACAATTATCCTTTTATTTCACCTTGTATCTGGCTTTCTCAGGTCAGCAGTGCCCACTTTAACGTGCAGGAGCATCAGATTGAAATTTTAACTTTTCAATCTTTAAAAAAGACATCTTTTCAATTGATGGTGAGGATCCTCTTATTAAATCTTTCTGTTCTTTAGTGACTTTCTGTGCCACAAGTTCTTTCTGTGGGGATGGAAATTGATTTCCTGGTGTTACTGAGTGACAGCTAAGATCCTCTCTCTCGGTTGAGAGCAAACAGCAATGTCATGGGACACTGACATTATCAGGAGGATGGAAACTTTCCAGATGTGTTAGACTTCCTTTCTGCAACTGGAGTCTGGTAAGTTTAGCAGTCAAATCTGCAAACCTTCAAGCCGAAATCTGGATTATATCTGTTCTGAGTAGGAAACCATCTTCCCACACTCACACCACGTTGTGAGGTTTGCACGCTTAGCTATATGCCGTGGAGCTTCCCCAGTAGTTACGGGCTCAGAGCAGAAGTTCCTGAATAAGCACTGATGCTCTGTTGCTGTGGGGGCAGAAGGCTAAATCGCCAGATGCTCGGTTTGTCCTAGTTTAGAGGTGACAGCAGGGAGATAGGGGAACAGTTTCCCAAACTGCTGAAGGCTGGTGGCTGGGATAGTGAAGCATTGTATCCTTACTGCATCCTCTCCAAATCTGACACTGTGCCATTTGTGACTAACAGAGTATTTGCAGTCCTTTGTTTTATGAGCTCTAAACGTTACTTTAGGTTCTATTTTGGATTATTCTCATCTTGCAACCTGCATATCTATAGATTGTCATCAGCTATTGCTGTGTTCATGAAAGTGTTATGCTGTTCACTGCTCAAGAACCAGCTTGTGCTTTCTCTCTAAAGTTCATGAATTTAATTCAGTTCTTTCCTGTTGATATTGGCAAGTATCTATCAGAGAGAGCACCCTGTGTGTTTTCATTGTGGCCATCTGTCCTGGTATTAGCAAAACGATTGCATAATCCAAACAACAGAATCCTTTGAGAAGGAAGGAAAAAGAAAGATACACACAAGTCATGTGGCTGACGTGCACCACAGTGATCCAAAGAATTACGGAGTCAGAAATAATAATAATATATTAGCTTTCTCAGTGGAAAAATGCTTGATCTTCTAAGGACAATTAAAAATACAATATGCAATAAAAGCACCCAACTGTAATACAAATGTGTGCCTCAGGCTCCAGAGCACTTATAAAACAAAGTCATCTCGGTGCATTTTAAAATGGAGAAACATAATTAAAATGCCCTTCTTGACAAGCAGAGGAGATATTCTTTTCTAATTTGAGACACTTCTACACCTCCCTCCTCTCTGCTTAGTACACGGGGGGAGCAGGAGCTGCTCCTGCTCTGCACCAAGAGGTCAGGATGGCTTGCAGCTCCTCATCCTCATAATTTCTGTGGCATGTTCGAAGCAGCGTCTGTAGGCACTGATTTTAAGTGGTCTCCACTTACAGTGTCACGAACAGTAAATTTGGTTTATTTGTTGCAATTACTGAGCTGATGAGTCATATGGGTTGCCTGAAAGAAGGTAAAGATTTAACATGATGTAGAGTCTCATCTAGCCCTGAATCCAATTGATCTATTGGGAAAAGATGAAGAGACCTGCAAGTGAAAACACAGCTGGTCAGGAAAAACTAGTTTAAAGCAAGAATTGCAGCCGTCCTCTGTCCTTTAGTTCATGGACTAACTTTAGGTTGCCTTACTTTCTCACCTGAGCTTAAGTTGTGCAAGACAGCAGCAGCATTTCTAAGGTCATCCTAGAACTAGGGCTGAGTTACAACTGTGAGTGGCTTTGTGAGACCCGTGGAATGAAAGCAGATTTCTGGGTTTGAATGGGATGAACACATGTGGTGGTGGTGAAAGCGACACCTTTTCCTTGGTGAAAAAGAGACAGATTCTCAAGTTTCTTGCAGTGAAGAACGCAAAAAGCGCAGTTTTGTTCTAGAGAAATCCTCTGAGGACAACTGAGTGACTGTGTGTGTGCTAGCCCTTCTTTAGAGTAAGAACCAAGCTCACCTCCACTCTGACAACACACGAGCCAGGAGAAGAATTTGTCTTGAGGTGGGATGATTTCACAATAACTGATGTTTTCACATACAAAACGATATTTTGCTGTTTAAAAATGGAATTTTGATGATAGTAGTGATTCCTCTGATTAACTGCAGAAGTGATACATTTTTTAAAAAATTGTATATTTTTAAAAATTTTAAAGAATTTCTCGATTTTTTCACCTTTTTTTCCTAGCTCTATTTAAGCTTTTATCCTATAATTAATTATTTTAAAGCCACATTATTTAGTTATGGTGCCACTTTCAGCAAAGATAATTTATTATCTTGGGTAGCCAGTGGTTTTTTCAAATTGTTTGTCTTATTCTGTTTCTCTTAACTCGGTAACACATGGCAGAAGATCGGCCCATTGTCAGAGGCAGAGAAAGGACAATTTCTGATAACTGCCTTCTTTGATGTTTAAATTCCACGTTAGAAGAAGAGCCCACGAAGTCTATACCTTTGTGCTTTCAGTCGTTTACAATAACCAACACAAGGTTCAGTATGCTGGCAAGCAAAATGTAATTTATTTTATTCTCTCAGAGAAATACTTTCAATGTACGATGTGTTATGGTTACTGGATAAGAGGATCAGTGGCTGGTGTAATTTATATATACTCTCCCTAATGTTTTGCCATTTTTTTCCCGTATATGGGAACTGTGAGGATAAAGAGGGAAGATTTGAAAACTAAAGAATATACTTTTGATCTCCAGAGAAACGTGCTTGTAGATAAAAGACTCTTTGTTGCCCCTTTACCAAAACAAGTAAGACTGGCAAAAATTACTCCTCCTGGAGAAGATGGATGGATCTGACAGTAGCAAACGTTTTGTCTTGAGATGATAATGTTGTGCTAACTTTGGTTCCTTGTGAAACAGCAGGGTAATATGCTCCTTACTTTCCTTTTTAGTTAGAGCTTGTGCTTGAGGGAAAAGTCAGCTCTTGCTATGAGCACAGCGTTGGTGTGAGGGTCCTGACACAAAGCCAGCAGCCTCCACTTGCTCCACGACTGGTGTGGGGATGGGTGGCAGGACAAGCTCTGCAGGATGATGACTGATCTGGCCGTTCCCTAGCTTCTCTTCAAGGTATTCTGCGCAGGCTTAGCAGGAGGAATGCACGGTGGCAGTAAGGGCAGAGGCAGGAACACCGTGGGGGCGAGTTTTCTGCGCCAGACCTCTCTACTCTGGATCAAGTGTGGTTAGTCCAAACCGGCTTCTTTGTAAACCTCAAGGTTATTTACTGCACTGCTGTTATTGTAATCATGAGAATAATCCCAGTGGCAAAGAGCCTTTGTGGAAAAATAATAGAGCTTGGTTCCTTCATCTTTTTGGCCATAAAATCAAGGCAAAATTTCAGCAGGCAGTTGAATTGCAGCTAATGTTTTTCCACTGGGAGCTGTCCCAGTGGAGAACACACAGTGGTTTGAAACCAGATAGGTTGTCTCTCAAGCCTGTCCAGCTTGAACTTGGATAACTCTGGAGAACAGAAAAAAAAGAGAGGTACAGTGAGCTGTTAATGCTGCACAAGTTTTGTTATCTGAAATGGTGCAAGTGTTTGTGCAACCAATATGTAAAGTACAGTGGAACTGAATTCAATAAGGACGAGTTTGTAGTGGGGGCTGTGCCTGGAGCAGGACTCCATAGCTCTGCACAGCGTGCTTTATTAATAACCTAGAGAGCACAGCCAAGCCTTTTGGCTTCATGAATGTCTGATGCCACAGAAGGGCAGTGTGTGTCAGCACAGTGAGGGACATTGCTCAGAGCATTGCTTGTGTGAAGACTTGCTCTTCCTGCCCCTCCCTTCCCTCCACTTCAAAGTAACTAGGGGCAGAAATGTATATTATGTCACTGTGAAGGAAATTAAAGCAGGCTCTGGACTGGGGGAAATCTTGCAGAGCAGCCAAACGGACTGTCTTGTGTTTGCTATACCTTTACAGATTCAAGAATTTCTCTGAGGACAAGGGCAGGTTAGGGGAGGATGGTGGGAAACCTGTACGGTTCTGTTCCTTGCCCTGAGCATGGCAGTGGGTTGTGCTGGGCGCAGTTCCAGAGCTTGCTCAGAGCAAAGGAAGCTTGCACTGTGTCAGGACTCCGAAACAAGACCACCACCCTGTCCTCTCATCTCCCCACACGTGGCACAGGATCAAAGCTTGCCCTTAAAAACAGGGCTGTAATATGGCTCTTGTTGCTGACATTTCTGCTTCTGCTGTTTCATTCTGGCATTCGTTCTCTTGGGCTGCAAGGCTGAGAGGTACAATCTGTATTTTCACAGCCTTGATTTTTTTCCTCTCATTGAAGAAAGCTTGGGAACAGGATTCTTTGATGAGCACACACCTGTGGGATGGGTCTTCTATGTGTTGTGGCAATTGTATTTCTTCCTATGGTAGTAATCAGGATGGCATTTTTGGCTTAGTTTGCACAGCATGCATTTGTCATTGGTTTTCAGTGACATAAATATATGGTAACAAGAATAGGGTCCTTTGATATTAAGGAGGAGGTGATGCCTTACAGTAATATTTCATCCTTAGTAGATTAGGCTGGAGGGATGAGTCTTTACCAGCAGAGGTGAATAAATGTGATGAATAAATGAAGTACCTGTGCAATCAAGACCTCTTCAACTTCCTTCTGTAGGATTTAACCTTTCAGGCCCAGTTTAGCACATGCTGAAGTGACGGTGATCTGTCAACCTGATTCACAACCCAGGAGTCACCTGTCCTCAGCATGAGAAAAGAAATGCTGGTCACATTAGATTTCTGACACTGTCAGCGCTCTCAGAAGTTAACTGTGAACTTAAGAGTGATGTATTTCTGCCTGCCCTTAAAAAGCCAAGTGGCTACAAGACAACTTTAATTTGTTAGTTTTTTTTTTATATTTCTCTGCGTGGATAAAAGCCTAAAACTTTAACTTCAATGTACACGAGAGAATTGAGCATATACTGACATAAAGCAATACCCATAAGCATTTAGTTTCATAGTTTTTACCTGGTCCTTTGTCTTTCTGGGGAAGTGGAATAGATGTGGGACACTTTTCAGTATTTGAAGTTGACAACACTATTTTACAGGTCCCTTTACAGGTCTCTGTTGAGTACTGAAATGGTTGATGTGGATACTTGTTACAAAAGCAGAACTGGATAGTTCATGTGTTATTGCTTCAAGCTCTTTGGCAGCTCAGGTAAACATTTCTGCATAGGTTATATTTGACTCACATTTTCAAGGTTACCTTAACATCCTGTGAGCACCACAGACCTTTCCTCCTCTGCATTTGTTTTATAAAAGGCTTTTTTTTAAAAAAAACCAAACCCTCAGGAACTTCGAAGTTGAAGTGAGCAAGTGAGCGTAAGTTTGATTGGGTTTTTTTTGTTTTCTTTTTTTTCTTCCCCAAAGGAATCAAATTCTTACAAAGAAACTGATCCCAATATTTTACAAATCTGATACTCTACTGAACAGAACCGTGTAGCACACCAAAATAATCTTGAGGTTTTCAGTCAGAGACCTGTCAATAGCTAAAAAATTACGGACTAATGACCTCACATTCCTTACTTTGCCATGCCACAGAGTAACAGAAACATGAAATCCCACCTACAAACTCAACAATAGTCTTTCAACCTGCAGGCCGTGCACTTAAATCCAGTCTGCTGGCTCTCATTTCTAGCGCTCATGTTTTATGGCAATAAGTGCTCTTTTAACATCAGTAGAGAGCAAGATGAAGGCAGGGGCAGGAGCATGCTTATTCATTGACGTGTGTGATCTTTGGGCTATCTGCTCTTTAGAGTAGTAGATCAGCTTTGCTGAAGGACTGAGGATTGCTCAAGTTGGTTACTGGCGGGTACCTGTGCGTATCGTGGCCAAGTCGCTTGGAAACCATTGCTATACAGAACATTCTGGAGTTGAATCTTTGCAACCAGACGACAGGCAGTAAAAGAGCTATCTGGGTTTGCTGCAACAGTTGTACTTACACACTCCATCAGCATAGGTGAGATCAGTCCCAAGGACTCGCTTGTGCTACTACTGACTTGTTTGTTCTGAGGACATTTGAGCCATCAGAGAAAATGTTTTGCCATTATGACTTATCTGTACTCTCTTTTTTTACTGACATAGCTCTGTGCCGGAGCAAGATAATATCTGTAAGGATAGTCTAGGATAAGTATCACAGTGTATGTGTAAGTGTATGAATTTATAGCAGTGAAGTAAGTATCTCCCACTCACTGCTGAGGCCCAGTCATGTGTAGAGGTGCTGGTTATTGACTGCTTCAATTTGAAATCAGAAGCTATCTGGTCTGAATGTCAATATGAGAACTGTTGAGCATTCCCACAAACACATCTCTGAGAGGAAATGACATGGGTGATGTAAATTGGAAACAAAACCCGGAGCATCTTTTGAAATGTTTGCAGATTTATTTATCTAAAGTGAAACAAAATACATTGAGAAATATCTCAGCTTTTTCCTGTCCTTTTCTACTTGTTAAAGAAGAGGAATAATAGTAATCATAGGAAAACCTGAAATGCTGATACTAAAAATAATAAGCGCTCTTTAAAATGTCTGGAGGATTTTTCCGTCAGCCCTATTGAGTGCTTTCCTGGCTGAGCCTTTTCTGAGGTGACTGGAGCAGAGTCCCTGTTGTGCAGACTCTGCCTCTTCCAGGCAGCTGCGCTGTGAACACTCAGGGTTTTTTTCACCCCTGAGTCCACAGCAGTGACACTTCAGTTCTGTATGCTTCCCTGTGCGCTGCAGTGGTCGTTTGGGTGTGTTTTCCTACAAACCAGCCACTGAACGGCCTCCCAAGCACACATGCAGCTCGGCCTGAGTGGGGAAAGCTGGGTTATGCAGATCCTTCTTCCTCAGCATCCCTATAAGAGCAAGCAGCATCAGGCTGCCAGGTAGTTTGGGTCCCATTTCAGCCTGTGGATCCACATCCTCTCACGCCTTGTACACAGCTGTGGTGTGATGCGTGCACCAAAAAGGGCAGAGGTGTTCTCACTGCAGATGCCCAGTGGAGCTTACAATAGTTGGGACAGGATTAAAGAGGTCTGTTTTCTTTTTTCCATTCAAGTTAAGGAGCTATGGCTCTGAACTCTTGAAATAAATGGTGCTTTTGTACGAGAAGGCCTTTTGTACAGAGTGATGCTTGGAAATAGGAACTTGTTTCCAGCATCACATCAAACTGCAGGTAATTTAAAGTTAGGGCAGAAACCATTGCCTCTAAGTTCCTGCTGGTCTCTGTGAATTACTGTCAACTGATGACAGTAAATGGGAACCAGTTTTGGTTTTGCTGGATCTAGGGAGGATCAGGAATAGGATCAAAAGCAAGGTTCACTTTACTAAATAATGAGGGAGAGAGGATGAACCAGAGGGATGTTGCTCAGGCTGCCCAGGCCCAGGAGCAGGGCTGCACTGCAGACAGAAATGGGCTTTTATTTTACGCAAAGTGAACAGTCCATGGCGGTAGGAGAGTGGTGGGGCAGCACAACAGATATGGCCCCAATGTCTGCCTTAATTATCCCAGCCTGTGTGGAATGCCCTGCTGGCTGCTGCCAGGGGAGGACAGGAGGCACTGGTGGGGTAGCAGCTACTGCAAGGGCAAAGAGCATCCCTGCAGGAGCAGCGACTGCAGCACTTGCTGCAGCATGGTGAGTGCCAAATCCAGTGCTCACGTGTCTCCCCATGGGTTTCTGTCCTTCGTTTTCTTTCAGTGGCGGAAACTATCTGAGCCCTTGGCAAGATTCACCTTTGCATGTGTAGCTAAGAAGCCTTGGTGCTCTCTGCAGCACCATGTTTCTGTGCTTGTAACAGCCAGGACAAGTACTCACTGTTGCTTGTGTCACCTCTTGGCGGTTCTGGGTTTTCTCCGACACTGCTTCTAATAGCAGCCAGCCAAAGTCCTGCCCAGGATTTCTCGTGAGTTACCACAGGTGAAGAATCAGACGGGAAGCAATTGTGTGTTTAAAAATGGCATCAATGTGGAGGAGAGCATTGCCACCCATTTAAATTGTCTCCTGTCTATTCAGTTCTTCACCAGCTGGGGGAATGGACAGTGTGTTTTATGCTGAATGTCAAGGGATTGAGTGTGGCTGAAAGCCGTGACCTTTCCAGCTATCCATTTTTCAAAAGCCCTGATGTCATTAGTGTTGCTATGGAGCTTTGCAGTGTTCCACTTGGAGGCTGTTCAGTTACATGTTACATGTCCTTAAATGATTTAATGAAATGTATACAAACTTCTTTTGAAATTATCTCGGATCTATTGGCTGTCTACAGTGCACTTGGTAAGATACACACATTTGGGAAGACTTGGTCTCTGTCCCTGGAGAGTCATAATCAGCTTTAGCAGAACAAATCAGACCAAAATGCAGCCTGCAAGAGCTTTGGCTTAAAAAAACCCCAACAAAATAGAAGATTAAACCCTTCTTGGTCTGAAGATTTAATAGAAGTTGAGTGATGGAAAATGGACCGTGTACTTTAGCCAGTGTCATTACGTGCCCGTGTTGTTTTCGTTTGTGTGCCAGGCGTGAGAAGAGGGAAGATCAGTATGCCCTTCCCCTGACTGCTCTGCTGGTGCCTGGGTCACTTTCCTGTGATTTAACAAGTTACCACGCACGTGAATGTGAACATTTTCTTGGTTCACAGCAAACACGAGCCAAGTTAAGCTACGGTAGAAGATATTAAAACTATTGTCTCGAGTTGCTTTTGCTGCAAGTGAAAATCACGCTCACAGGCAGCTGCTAGGCCTCAGCTGGTACCCAGGGGTTTCTGATTTATGAATCTGAACTTTGGCCTTCATCTACAGTTCTGCTGGGATCAGTCTCTGCTTAAGGGATTTGCCAGCATAGCTATGCTAACAAAACAGTCCTTGTGTAGACTCATCTTTTACTGAAGGAAAAGTGCCTTTGCTAATAAAGTTTACCAAATCTGTTGAGTGAAATAAGCCAGACCAGCAAAAGAACTTTGATATTTTGTATTATTGGGCTTTGGCTGCCAAAGAAATGTCAGTTATATCTAAGTAGTTTACCTATACCAGCAAGGGCTCATACTGGAGAGTTGGCCTTATTTTCCTTTAGATTCTTGTAATTGTTCCACTTGATATTGAACCTGTGAATGGAAAATGGTGATGGTGGGGGCATTCATGGAGTGTAGACCACAGTCCTGTCTTCAATTATGTTTCAGCAAATTAAGCATCCTTCTGGACTGATTTTTTTTAACCTACAAGTAACTCAATTGATTTCAAGAGGGCTTCTCACATGAAGAAATCTTCATCAGATTCAGACCTAAAACTGAGCTAACGTATAGTTAGAAAACAGTGTTCTGGGGTCAGGTTTGGCTTCATTTTAGGCAAAGACTCTTCACATGCAAGGAATGCTGTGGTATAACGTGATTTTGTCCATCATATATGCTGATGACAAGTTTGAGTGCCTAGTCAAAAATCTTGTAAGAAATTACTCATGATCTGTGAGCTTAGATTGTAGATCTTCAGGCCATTAGATACTACATATAGTAGGGGAGATCAGTGCTGTGTTCTGTGATCCCTAACTTCAACTCTTTCTGTAGCACATATCATGGCTCATTAAGCCTAGAACAAACACTGCCTGGGGATCTCTTAGATTTCACAGAATCACAGAATCCCAGACCGTTAGGGATTGGAAGGGACCTCAAAAGCTCATCCAGTCCAATCCCCCTGCCGGAGCAGGAACACCCAGATGAGGTTACACAGGAAGGCGTCCAGGCGGGTTTTGAATGTCTGCAGAGAAGGAGACTCCACAACCTCTCTGGGCAGCCTGGGCCAGGGCTCTGTCACCCTCACTGAGAAGAAGTTTCTTCTCCAATTGAAGTGGAACCTCCTGTGTTCCAGTTTGTGTCCGTTACCCCTTGTCCTATCATTGTTTGTCACCGAGAAGAGCCTGGCTCCATCCTCGTGACACTCACCCTTTAAATATTTATAAACATGAATGAGGTCTCCCCTCAGTCTCCCCTTCTGCAAACTAAAGAGACCCAGCTCCCTCAGCCGCTCCTCAGAAGGGAGATGCTCCACTCCCTTGATCATCTTTGTAGCCCTACGCTGGACTCTCTCCAGCAGTTCCTGTCCTTCTTGAACTGAGGGGCCCAGAACTGGACACAATATTCCAGATGTGGTCTCACCAGGGCAGAGTAGAGGGGGAGGAGAACCTCTCTGCCCTACAACCACCCCTCCTGATACACCCCAGGATGGCATTGGCCTTCTTGGCCACAAGGGCACAGTGCTGGCTCAATTTATTCTTGTTCTGATCCTGATTCCCTTCATTACTAGTCTGAGTGCTGCAGAATCCCTCAAAGATGCTGCAAATGCAAGGAAGCTCTGACACTGATAACTTGCCTGGAGCACATAATGGATTGTAAGGCAAGACTTTCTGCCTAGCTATCTCTCCAGTCAGCTTGCTATGGGGATGGAGCAGTGTATCAAAGCTTTGTCAGAAAATTTTTTCATGTTCTTGTGTTACAAAAGCTATACATCTTATACAGTGAGGCAAAGTCTGCTTTTGCTCACTCCCAGGTGACTTGCCCACCTTCATAAGAAGCCAGATTGTAAAGTGAGTGTGAGTTTAGAGAAGTGAGAGCTAAGGCAGCACCAGCTTTGCAGCCTGGGGTGTGCCAAACCTTGTAAAAGTATCCTTGAAGTTTTCTAGTGTGAAGCTCAGGTAAGGCTACAAATACTCTGTGTTGCCTGCCTGCTGTGATGTTCTGCTTTATTTTCTCTGGGCTCACATTTTGCCCCTGTTCTCAAATCTTTCTGATGAGATGCTGTTAATTTATTTTCTGCTCAGAAAAAAAAAGTCTAGGAATGTTTGTCACAAATTCTGGCCCTAAATGCTGTGACGTAGGCTCAGGTGGAAGAGGTGGCTAAAGCCTGGCTGATATCACACTCCGCTCTGCCTTTGGCTCTGTTGCTGCTGAAGATGAAGTCATCCCTGCCATGGTGATTTATGCTTTATGTGTTTAAAATATATGTATTTATGATTGGGCAATAATGTTAAGTATAGATGTACTAACTTAATAGACCAGGATGGTGTACTTGTAATAGGGCTGGCTTATTTAATTGCTATCATTAACCTGAAGTTTAAAGCTAGCTCAAAAGATGTGGTGACTGGAGTCTGAAAAGCACAGAATACATTTCTATGCACTCTGCTTTCCCCTGCATTAGCAAATGTCTTGTGCTCCCACATGGGTTTCAGACCAGGGGAAGTAGAACTGGAAAAGGGAAAGCAATTTTCTAGTATGGACTCCCAGTGGGCAGGGAGATGCCTGGCTGCTGAGGGTACAGCAGATGGGGAGGACTTGTTAACAAAAGGCAGTGGTCCATTATCACATATTCCATGCTGTCTGAAATGTGACTGAGCAATATGAACCTGTAGGACTGTTGAGATCTCCTGGGAACCATTTTTGGTGACATTTATCACATATTCCATTTCTAGTTGGTCTGGGAGTGGTGTGAGTACAGTCTTTTCCTCTTTGGTGGGCTCAAAGTCTGCCCAAACCGTACTGCTAGGAAGGAGTCCACATGAAATTGGGTGCATGGGAATGGTGCAGAGAAACGTGAGAGGCTTGTGTGGATTTCTGGTGTTTGTTTAAGAAATATCCTTTCAAAAGTAACCAGTGATGAACCCAGATCCTTAAATCTGATCCACATCCTGGGCTTCAGACCATCTGCAGTTGGTTTGGGCTCCCGCAAGTCTCAGCTAAGTGCAATGGTAGCACTTCACTTCTGGCTGCTTCAGTGAAGTAAATCCCTCAGAAACACAAACTCTAGCGCTTAGCAAGAGCTCCACAAAGTATTCCTGCTTTGCTAGCCATGCAGCTCATACAAAGAGAGGGAATGGCAATATTTCTTTTGCAAAAAAGCAAAGTATTCTTGTCACTCTGTAAGTACATTTCCTACGTATCTTTATATAGGCATAAAAATCAGAGGTAATTCCATAAAAGAGAGTATTTAATTCCCAGTTTTCATGTTCTTTTGTGGGCTGGATTCCCACAGATGTTGGTGGGAGGCTGGTAGAGGTTATGTGGTTGTTGGACTGTGACGCAGATAGAAGTTTTGCCCACGGTGACATGAGATGATAATGCCAGACATCATTTTCAAAGAGATTTGTGATTACGGTAGGGCTAATCAGTTTCAAGTTGTCGCTTAGGGTTCAGTTCTCTACTAATCAAATACTTCTCTGAGTAAATAAGTAGAGGAACTCCACTCCATGGAGAAAAAAATGAGTAGGCTGCAAAAGCTCCATCTGCTGAGGTAGTGCCTTAGGCAGAGAATCTTTGTGACGTCAAAGTAATTACAAATAAAACCAGAATAATTCTGCCACTCTCTTCTTTTAGTTGAAATCAGCTGGAATGATTCATACCTGTATGTTCAAGACAGAGCTGTACAATGTGAGAATGAAGGCTAAAACCACTAACCAGGTGGAATTCTGGGCATTTTGCACTGGGCTTAAGCAAGTACCATTTGCCCCATCAAAAATATTTAATTTGATCTAAATGATGCTGATCTGATGCTGTGGATAAGCAAGAGGTTTTTTTTCTGATCTGAAGTGCTGCGAGGCCATTGCTGAAGTTAATTTTTTTATATAGGACAAATAAAATGATTGATAAATGTTTTGATGACTCTGGCAACATAAAAATAAAATAGACTTTTGTTTTTTTGTTAGTATTCTGGAAGTTGCCTCCCACTGCCTGTGCTCCTGATCCACAGAGGCAATGAAGGCTGTATTCCTCTCATTAACTCTCTCTTGCTATCGTTTCTTTCCATTTATCTTTTAAATTAAGTAGTGGTCTGGCTTTTGGGCAGATGAAAGGAAGGATTCACCACGCTGGTTAAATAAAAGTCCTTTCAAAGTCCTAAGATAGAAGGGAAGGACTGAGAAGAAGCGGGTCACAGCTAGGGATGCTCAACCCCTGGAACTGCCACCCCTCACAGAGACTCACATTGAGCTTCCCACCCGAGCGCTGTCATGTGTGGAGCTGTCTTTGTCATTTTGTTTGATGTCCCTTTATTTCCTGTTTGTTAAGTGATCTGAAAGTACAACAATCAGCCAACCAACCAAGGAAAAAAAAAACCTTTCAGAATTATAAACGGGGACCAGCTGTGTAAGCTGGACAGCACAGACCTTCACCGAAATTGCCAAAAGGGCCTTCTGTCCTCTGTCCTTTGCTCTGGGGCGCTCAGCCCGAGCAGAGTCACTGCTCTCTTCTTCTTCTGAATGTCCACCCCCTTTTGAAAACACCTCTAGCAAGGCACTCAAATTCATTAACTCCTGAGCACAGTCTTTTCTCACATCAGTGTCTGTTGGAACTACAGCCACTGGGGATCAGAAAGGGTAAGAGAAAAGTAGTGGAAGCACAGATGGGAACATTGCATCAGTCATCCCAACAAGTGTAATATCAGTGGTCAAAGGAACAGGACTTGCAGGGCAGATTTCCCACAGCACCTTTTGATATTAGTACTGGAGGATAAATGACCTACAGGGACATGACCTGACTGCAGGCACAGTACGACTTGCAACAAATATGTTATAGCCATAATAAATTGCACAGAGTATGTTAGCAGTGACCTGTGAATGACGCAACAAGAAGGAAAAAAAAATCCTTCTTCACCTTGCCTGCTGTTCCAGGAATACAGGTTGTGCAAGGTGTTGTCTTGAAAGTATTTCCTTTGGGAGGAGAGAAAAATATAGGAAGAGAAACTCAAACAAGAGGAATCTACGTGCACTGCTGAAACCAATATAAAAGTTACACCACATAAAACTAGGTCTCTGCAGACAACAGGTAGGTAAATAACCATGCACCTCAAGGCTAAAGTAAAGATGATAAAACATGATTTCAAATAAAATCTGTTACTGTCTGAACCTTAAGTGTATTGACAAAGGCCTCATTCTTTTCAACAGACTCAACAGTACTGGATGAAGAGGGAAAAAATCTCAGTGCATTCAAACTTTTTTAAAGAACGCAGCAGGGAAAAAAATCAGTGAATTGATCTTTCTTAGCATACCTCTATGAAGGGCAGCATGAGTAAAGAAAAAGCATGTTTTTCTTTCTAATAGAAAAATGTCACACTCTCCCCTACCATTCGTAATCTCCTAAGTACTTGATTGCTATGTCTGTAGATAAAGGGTTTGAAAACAGAATAATTTCCAAACTGTTACTGATCTCTTCAATGCCTTTTGTAAAGTCAAACTCACTTCATTTTTTGCTTCACCTTTGCCATCTGCAGAAGATCGTCTGGTGGAAAACACTACTTACGAGCTATTTTCTGCATTTACTTGCAGAAGGTGTTCCAGGCAGGCGACATTTTCCCTTCCTGACCTTCTGCTTGGCAAGGGCAGAGCACGCAGGATGAAGCTCAGCCACGTGCGGTGTCCCTAAAGGTAGGTGGGGAGCGCTTCTTGGTGGCAGGACACTCCGACACTGAGGCCCCAGCTGCTGGTGCTGCTCCTGGGCTGGCAGGTTGGCAGAGGAAAGCTTGGAGAAGCCTGGAGGGACCCTTGAGCCCCATGGATGCGTTGTATGAAGGCAGAGGGGAAGGAGGTGAGCGTGGAGGAGGCTCTGCATGGGACCAGCCAGTGGGAAAAGGAGAAGGACCTGATGGGCACCCATTGCCATAGCCACGAGGGTGAGATGCCTTCAAAGCACAGGAGTTGGCACTCTGTGTGGCTGCCATAGAGGAGAAGCAGATGCTACTGGTGAAGGCAAGGAGACTAAGCTGTCCCCACCTCCATCCCAGTAAGGATTCACCAGATCCTCATAGAGAAGCTGGTGGAGGATGTGGCTCTGGGTACAACTGGGAGGCTCTGTCTGGGCAGGTGTAGGCAGGCATGCAGGAAGGCTGGCTGGCTGGGGGACAGCCTTGCAGGCAGCTCCTTGTGGAGTCTCTCCCCCAGCCCACGCTCCGTGCTGCTGAGCATGTCAGATGTGCCATCAGCATGCAGGCCACTGCTTCTGGAGCTGTACGAGGACAGGGTGGCAGCCCCAGCCATCCAGTGCATGCAGGGCTAGACAAGTTGTACAGGATTATCTCCACTTTCGTTCTCCTAGGCTCCTATCACTAGCGATTCAGGGGTTTCCCGGTGTTTCTGCTGTCCCCTGTGTGTGCAGTGTCCTAGGACTGGGACTGAGCATCCATCGATTGCTGACCCAGCTGGACATGATAGCTGGTTAAGATACAGAGACTTGATCGTGTGACTCAAGCCCTGGATTGCATGTTCTCTTTCCTTAATTCCCACAGGGAACCTGTGTAATGGCAGTGGAAAGTTACTCGTATTGAATTCCTCCAGAAGTTTTCTTTCTGTTTAAAAATATGCAATTAACGGTTTAATTTTGTTCACACATTCTCACTTTTAGGAGGGTCCATGGGCTTGGGCAAGGTATTGTTTTTAGCTGACACTGCATCTGTCTGCACACTTGACTTTCACATGTCTTTCTCAGAATCCTTCAAAATAACACAGCTCTAGCATTGAATGTTTGGGGTCTTCCTTGCCCTCCTCCCCTGCCTCATCTTTTATTTAAGATTCTAAAACTAATTCCGGGAAATCGAGAAGAGATGAAAGCTTTAATATTCTAGATGCAAATCTTTTTAAATTCCAAACCCCAAACCAAGCAATAAACCTGAAAGCCAGTTTAGCAGCCCATACAGACACATTCTCCGTGGTCTCATCACATTCATAATAATGGACAAATTTGCCTCTTGTATTATATTCCATACATTACTCTATGTGATTAGAAGCTAATTGGAAGCCGTAGGCAGCATGCCAATATTTGTGGTGTTCAGAAACCAATCAGAGCTCCAGTATTTGAGGAAAACCCCACTTATTTCACAGAGGTACTTCCAAATACATCTGCGGAAAAAAATTGAAATGCTTCTGAAGCTTCCTTCCCCTGGAGTTCTAGGCTCTGGGAAGCTGAACTACTTGCAGGTGCAATTCTTAGTGAGTACATTTGTAAATAAATTAAAATAAATCCTTGAATGTCACAAATCTAACCACAAAGGTGATTGTTAGGCCTGCCACCTACCCTCGGCTAATCTCAACATGACGAAACTGCAAATGTGTAGTTCTCCTAGCCTTGAGGAAAGGCTTAAGGATGGCACTTGGAAAAGACAGCACGAAAGAAAGCACGAGCCCACATGCTTCTCCAAGCCAAAGCTGCACGTGCCCTGTATGCAGGTCTGGGATGCATGCCCAGTTCACAGGTTGCGTTAAAGTCTTAACGTTTGACTGGGGATGCTGAATGTGGCATTTTGAAAAACTGAGAAGCTCATTCCTTCAGAGGAGTAGGCATTCACAACAGCAGCTGACGGAAAGTGTTTGCCCCACATTTAAACCCCCAGAAAGCTGTTCCCAGCTAAATAGGTGCCCTCAGTTCTGTGCATTACTTAGTGGGCTGCTTTTCCTTTACAAGGAAAATCTCATCCTAAAACAGAAATCTGTTCTCTCCAGACATGGCCTGTTTCATGTTCTTGGCTGTAACTGTCAGACAGAGACGCTGTCTACAGAACAGAGCTTGCAGCCCTTTTGTGGGGTTTTGTAGGGTAGAGAACCTGGAAATTCAGTCACTTGTCTGCAAATACCTGCCTGAGCAGTGGGGAGCAGGTAAAGCTTGTTTGACATTGGCTATGAACTCTCTCTCTCTTTAGCTCCTTTTCTATTTAGCACACTTTTCATGATCTCATCCCCTCGTTTTCTGGCTATATCCGTACAATACTGGCTATTACTGCCAAAAGCTTCGTGGCTGTGTATTCATGCTTTGATTGATTAGTAACTGTTAATCATCTGTTCCCTGTATTGTTGTTTTCACTTTTCATGGGAACGGTTGAAGCACTGTATAGAAGAGATTAAATTATGGTGTATTCTAGCTGCAATTTATTTACTGAATAGTTTCCCGTGTTAAAATGCATGAAAATTTTTGAATCTGCAGAGATATTTTTTAAAAACAAGCTGTCTGAATATTCTTGACTGGCCATTGTTACCATGCTAGAAATCAGTCTACCAAATTCAACCTTCTTGTCTGTGAGTAAGAGACTCTTATCTTCAGCTAGGTTCCACATAAATTTATGGCAATGGAGAAAAAGCTAGAGAAAAACACACATTCTAGCCTGTAAGCCAACCTCCCTCTTTCAAAATCCAAAAACAGGAGAAAGAAATGAAAGGAAAAGGAGATACTCACTTAGAACTCTTCCAGACATAGTCGAAGACTCATCCCTTTTTTTTTTAGCCATTGGATTACATTCATTGGCTTAACAAACTTTAAATGTTGGAGACAATGGAAATCTAGACTTTTTGTCAGAGTTAGTAGTTCAAATAGCCCGATTTCTCTCCTTGCATCTGACTTTTAATTTTCTCCCTGTTTATGGTCAAATAAGAAAAGCTGCCAAAGTTTATTGGCCAGATTGGCTCATTTAACCAGAAGTTAATATCTCACCCACACACTAAAGCACTGGGGATTTATTCTAATATAGTAGATGTCAACTGTAACGAGTCCCTATTAATAATTAACTGAGTTCCTTTTGGGACTGCCTGAACAGTGTCCTTTGCTTCTTGTCAAGCACCATCAGTGTGCAGAAGCCTCATTTAGTCTAATTGACTGTGTTACAGACAAGTGTGTCTATCCTGTATGACTTTAACCACCTTTTCACCATTTTCTCTATGGTACAATTTGAAGCCTTTAAAAAAATGCCTGTAAGTGCAGGTTTTGCCTTGTTGATTTGACAGAGCGAAGGCTCAACCACTGGAGTGGAGTGGCAAACACTGTTGAGTACGTTCTGGCTAACACAAGGTGTTTCAGTACCTCTGATCACCTTGCTCTCATAGCACACCTTCTTTCGGCTGAGAGTGCTACAGCCCTTGTATTTTAGCTGGGGCTCAGGACTTAAGGTGATGGATTGTACCAGGGAGTAAGTCAAGGAGCTTAGGTTTGCATGGTGTCTCTTCTACCCTTGCTCCTTGAACGCTGAGGTCAGAATAAGTGCTATTTCAGTGCTGCATTACGTACCTGGGGCACTGTGCTCTTCTCTCAGCACTGCTCAGTGGCTAACAGCATGGGCAATAGAATCACAGAATTGTTTGGGTTGGAAAAGACCTTTACAACGGAGTTCAACAGCTAACCTAGCACTGTCAACCACCACTAAGCCATGTCCCCTGGCACCATGTCTATCCATCTTTTAATACCTCCAGAGACAGTGACTCCACCACTTCCCTGGGCAGGCCGTTCCAATGCTTAAGAACACTTTAGGTGAATAAATATTTCCTAATACCCAATCTAAACATTCCCTGGCACAACTTGAAGCTGTTTCCTCTTATCCTATCACTTGTTACTACAAAAAAGACTTTGAGGTGCTGGAGCATGTCCAGAAAAGGGCAGCAAAGCTGGTGAAGGCTTTGGAGCACAAGTCTTATGAGAAATGGCTGAGGGAGCTGGGGTTGTTTAGTTTGGAGAAAAGGAGACTGAGGGGAGAACTTATCACTGTCTACAGCTACCTGAAAGGAGGTTGTAGAGAGGTGGCTGTTGGTCTGCTCTCTCAAGTAACAATTATGCAAGTGCCTTTGTCACCTACCCCAGCTGGTGTGGGTTTGCTTTCTGGGGATGTGCGTGGTGAAAGACTGCAAGAGCAGGCACTTATGTTACAGCCTTGTGTCTGGAAGCCTGAAGCCCTTGCGGCTTACCATGTAGATTGAGATGAACTTAACGTGGCGTATTTAGACTAAATAGACCCCTGCTCCTTGGCTGACTTCTGACTCTCCAGATTGCTCCAGGATACTCCAGGATAGCTGTTGTCTAAGGCAGTGACCAGACATGTTTGAGCTGACAGTGCTACTGACAAGAACCAAGAAATTCCAAATCTTAAACTGAGCTGGAAGGATTTTATCAGCATAAACATGGCAAATCCTAACAGAGTCCAGCACTTGTCCCTGTTGGCCCTGTTAAAAATAATAATGTGTTAGGCTGGTTGGGTAAGTGGGCTAGCCACAGTCAATCACTAATGAAATTTTGCTATGACTAATTTTTACACTTACTCGTAGTCACAGCCGTGCTGAATCTCAGATCTGTCCGAAAGACACCTAAGTCAGCTTTAAAAGGAGCAAAGGAAGGAAGTGTTTCAATCTCAGATCAGCCCTCCGTTTGCTAACTACTATTTTCTTTTGTACAGAGATACGCTGGAAATAATATTCTGTAGATTTTTTTTTCCTACCTTCCAGAGGATCATTATTATTTTTTAGTTTATTTGTTATATGTCATTAATGTGAAGCAAGATTTATTTTTTTGTTTGAGTTCCAGAGGACAAAGGTCATTTGTTTTGCCTGAAGGCTCAAGCTTTAGTCATCAGTGAAGTTATTTTCCTGGTTCCAGCACTGTCCTTTCCAGGATGTGTGTCCTGCTATTTGAACTATCCTTTGAGTTGAATAGACTTAGCTAAGCTGGAGTTCATGTCCTGACCTGCACCCAAATTCGCATGAGATTGTGTCTTTAAAAAACAAAGCCTTGAGGATTCAAGGCTGCTGCCTTAGTCTCCTGGAAGAGATAAGGAATACATAGGACCTCTGAATCTACATACTTTATTGCTAGACTTGAATAGGTTTTTCCTTTTCATGCTTTTGGGATAGAAAAAAATGTAGTCAGTGTTTCCCTGCTCATGAGGGATCTCAGCTGCTGCAAAGTCTATAACTAGCTCCATGTCAGTGACTCTGAAATTCTGTGGAACAAGATTCTGCCTGGTCTGTAGGTGCTGGACCAGTCAGGGCAGCAGGCTGGGGCTGGCATGGCTCACACAGACCTCCTTTGCTGAGAAAATCTGATACTTTTTCTGAGGTACCTTTGAGGTACCTTGATAATCTCCCTTCAGGTGAGAGCATCTACCAAACTTATCCCCTTTTGCCGATATTGGAACTGAAACCTCTCCTTTATATGGTACAGAAGTGGGAGCGCATTAAAAAACCCCAATATACCCAGGTTTTTGTGCCGTCTTATGTGTCTTTGGATTGTGTAAGTGATTTAGAAATCACTTCTTTCGAAACCAAAAATTTGCTGTGTAGCTGCATAACACCAAGGCTTTATCACAGAGTTTGCTTTCTCTGTGTGAATGAGTTGTGTACTTCAACACAGCATTTGAGTTCAGAGCTCTGCTGTATTTTTACTGCAATATTTAGTTTCAGGCTTAGTTGGAAACTGCTTCTCAACTTCTGCAATCCCTACTCAAGTTTTGTGAGGAAGAAAGTCTTGAATGGAGATACAGGTTTTGAACATGTGGTTGTACTCTAGTTCTCACTCTGACTTCCAAGGTGAACACAGACCTGTGTTTTAATAACTCCGTATTTCGATACTTGATCAGCATCACAAATTCTCATACTGAAGTGAGTCAGCAAACATAGAGCAGCTTCGTTAAGAAAGAGCATCTGAAGATGATTCCTGAAGTCTGTACCTGTGGGCATGTGCCTCGCGGTCTGATCTGAAAAAGAACTGAGCACTTGCAACTTGCCATAATCTGAAGAAAGAAGCTGTTCCTGAGATAAAATCCTAAAAGTAGCTGCTGCCTCTTAGAGGAACATATCCATGGCATGTACAGGTGAAGGTGAAGACCGGCAGGCCCTGCCCATCCCTCTTTTGGTGTTCTGAAGAAAAAGCAGTGTGTGTGATAGTTGATGATCATGGGGGTGGATAGGGCACAACCCTATGCCTGGGGCAGTTGTAGGGTCTGTTATTCTTTTCCTGTACTACAGCTACTAGTGTAGGGATGTTGTTCTCCATTCGCCAGGGCTGTTGAGGTGGTAAAATGGGAGGACTGTGCTATACATAGGGTTGAACCCTTTTCTTTCCGACAGACCCCCGACAAACCTTGAGCTTCTCCCTGTCCAGATCTAAGCATAACAAGTCTTGTTACTGCCGCTGTGTGTGAGGCTGAGTAATCCCCTGCGAAAGGCAGTGCGAAAGTTGACTCTGACTTCTAGTGGGAAGGACTACTGGAGGATCAGCACATGCTTCCTGAGTGAGAATTACCCACTTCAGGCATTAATAATTCAAAGCTGATATTTCTGCATCATTTAGGAAGAATCTGGTGGCCCAAATGGCTCCAAGAATAGCTTCCCTTTGTTATTTTTTAATGTGAACATTTTAGTTTGCTTCATCATCCAGGGATGTTCTTGCTAAAACTATGTACATTGCCCTGCTGAAATCGGATAAAGCATCAAACACCTTAGCCCGCTGTTTTTACCTGAATGTCCAGGGTCTGACAGAGACCTGTCTCTCAAGGCCATGTTTTATGTATGTGTATCTCCAGAGATACAGGTACAGGAATGTGAGATTTTAGTACTGTTTTTGTAAATAAGTGTCCTGCAAGGTGCCTAATGCACTGCATTGATTGTAAGCCTTCCTGCCAGATCTTAGAGAGGCTGCAACCGCTGCAAACTCTCATCGTATTACACAGCTACCAACAGCAGCTGTACTTGTTTCTGTGAGCATTTGCTTGAGATCATTGCATCAATCAAATAAGCAGACCTCTGCAGTGGCATTGCTTGTCTGTCTTGTTCTATTTGAAACATGGCTGAGAGGGAGGCTACTGCTGTAAGAAAAATAAAAATCAAACTGCTGGTTGTTACATCCTCCCTATCCCAAAAAGACTACATGCACAAAGTAACTCTTTTTCAATGTGTTTGGTTTTTTACAGTGGGCTGTGATCTGAGAACAGTTAGCTGCACCTTTCCTCTGGGTAGCTGTCCTACTTAATATGCGTTGCTATTAAATTCTTTTATCATGTTTCTGGCCCAGCTGGAGTTCAGCCTGAGACATACAAGCAAATATACAGTGGAACAGGACGGTTGCTCCACATGCAGTCTCAATAAGATGTAGAAAACAGCAGGTGGCTGTGATGAGTTGAGCAAAAGGTAGGAGAGAGCTGTGATTAGTGTAAAAAGTGTTAGTCATAGCAGAGCAGCTCCCAAGCCATTCTGTGCTGTTTGTAAGAGGAGAGGCTGTGAGGAGTTTTAATTTTACTGTAAGTGAAAGTCTGTTAGCCTTTCACACAACACAATCGGTTGGTGGACTCATAGGTAGATATATATTGACTGAAATAACCTGAGGACATTGCCTGCTTACATCCCTTCCCTGAATACCAGAAAATTGGGCCTAAACTAATAGATGAAGTAATTGGAAATGTTATAATAAAGCCACAGGTTGCTTTCAAATGCATCAGCTTCCAGCCCTGTGTCCTCCCACTCCAGGGAAATGTTTCCTCTGTGGATGCTGTTTCCCATAGGCTGGTTAGGGGGTACTGGTACTGCCAGGTGGGTCAGCAGGGCAGATGACCATAGGGGAAGATGGGAGATACAAGGTGTGGCTCTATGGGTCATTGGCAATCCTATGAAAAAGATGTTTTTCCCTCTTTCCCATCTCCACTTGCCCCGCTCCAGCCATGCTCCCCCTACTGCTTTGCCTCTGGCTCTTCTGGTGCTCACTGGACACATGAAGAAACTGATTTAACTGAGCAAAAAGCCTCACTAGTTTTATGCTGAGCTCAATTCAGTTAGCTGCTGAGGCTGGTGCTCGGCAGACCTCGGGAACAGGCTGGATCATGTAGCTGAGAGCAGCAACAGGAGGAAGGAGAAATGCTGAGAAGAGGAAGGGTCTCCTCTCTCAGCTGTGACCAAACGCTCTGAAGGCAGTGAAACCACAGGCACAGTCTGAGCAGGCAGGGTGATCCAGGACAGAGTCTTGGTTCCTAGAGGGTTTGGTGATGGTGGAATGCTAAATATACAAGTGCTGTGCTTCAGAAAGATAACAAGTGCAAGACACTATCACAAATCAACCTCAGATGGCTAGGAGAACTTATTTCTCATCTATAGAGAAATGAGAAATGGAAGGTAGTCTCCTCAAGATGTTTTTAGGATTTATGAGCTATCGAGTGTTCCTTGGTTACAGTTCCACATATCTGTAGAACAGAAGTTGTATTTACATTATTGCACATTTCCACGTGTAGTATTTGGTGCATTCTAATGCATTTGTTTGGCCTTCCCAGGCAAATAATCTGACTGGTTGATTTTGCCCACAGCTGCAGGCCTGAATGAGTTGCATTTAAAGGATGCATACTGATTTACTTTAAGTTATCTGTATAAAGGTGTCCAGTAAAATATTTGTTGATTTAGGAAAGTGCCCAGGTTAGATGTGCGTCTGAAAACTTGTGCATAGAATCTCTTGTTTTGTGTGAAGCTGTGGAAGATGGAGCTTTGCTAAGACTAAAAGAAAACAAAAGTCACACATCTAATTAATATTTTGAAGTATCATGAC
Organism: Mesitornis unicolor; assembly: GCF_000695765.1. Classification (NCBI taxonomy): domain Eukaryota; kingdom Metazoa; phylum Chordata; class Aves; order Mesitornithiformes; family Mesitornithidae; genus Mesitornis; species Mesitornis unicolor. The sequence continues at coordinate 23,999 of NW_010194233.1, read as the reverse complement.
TAGGATTATACTTCTGACGTGACTTGAGCTGTCTCTGGTGAGATGAAATTCACTCACCAATGTGCTTTCCCTGCCAATGATCTGAGGCATAAGCCATTATCTAAGCAGCAGTCTTGGTGGCGTCAGTGGGAATTCTGCCTGGTTAAGAGGATCTTTGCAGAAGCTCTTCAACCCATTTTTCAATGCTACGGCTTTACCAGGGCTGTGTTAGCACTCGGATATATCTGCCCGTCCACACACGGGCTGCTGTCTTTCAGAGCCATGACTTTCTGAAATGTCTTTCTCCAAACCTTCAGTATCTGTCTGTAGACAGAAATGAACAGACAAGAGGAGAGAAAAAAATATATATAAAAAAAGCTTAAGCATTGTGGGGATTTTTTTTCTCCCCTTTTTTCCAAATGTGGTATAATTGGTGACTCTGGTTTATTCTGCCTGCAGGACCTAATGGCTGAAAACCTAGAGCAGGGGCAGACGTGGGAAGGTTTGCAAGGTTACTGTTTTCTTTTTATAAAGTACTAAAATCTTACTGGTAAAAGAATGAATTTAACCTTACAGGAACTCAGCAGTGCTTTTGGCACTGTATTCCCTGAGGACTTTCAGTTAGCAAATAAATCAATGCACATACCAGCAAAAAAGCAAAGTGAAACCTAATCTCTACCTGTTTGTTCAAACAGCCCAAGGCACTGCTGATGAGTTGCAGCCGTGCAGTCAGGGCCAGGAGCAGATAACGCATGTTTATTTGATCGCCGAACCACATTTTACTCTCATTAGTTGAGAATGATTCATGAGGTCTGAGAAGACTTTTCCAACTCTCTTTTTTTAAACTTTAGAATAGCTAAACCCATGCCTGAAATACATGTAAACCCTGAACTCATCTTAAAAACAATCTTCCTTGTTTCATGCCCTGTCCCTCTTGCTGCTGAACTCTGCCAGCACTGGAAATGGGGTCTGTCTTAGCAGGGAGAAGCTGTAGGAAAGTGTTCGGGGGCTATGGATGACATAGTGCTTCACGTTGGGAGCGCGGGAATGGTGAGCGTACCAGTGAGGGGTCAGCAGGAGCAGACTGGGTGGATGGGAAGACACTGCTGGGAAATAGGCACACCCCTCCTCCCAGGGATCCCTTTCTAGTTCCCGATTTCTAGAAAAGTGCCAAGGAAAGAGAGCAGCAATGAACCAGGAAGATCAAAACTCCTTCCTTCCCACTGAGATGCCCACCACCTTGCTGCCCCATGAGCCTTGCCTTTCTTTGTGCACAGCAGGCAGGGCAGGCCACAGACACTCGACAAAAGCACCTTGTGGGAGTGTGTGCTGGGCCAGCTCTTGGCATTTGGGAAGAGCCTGAATAAAAGGCTTTCTAAGCTAATACCCATTTCTGGAGCATGCCTTTAGCTGGATGTTGTTTTCTAGAAACCAGTGTGTACTTCTGATGTGGTCTCTTAAGATTCATATTCCTAGGGTTTTTTTCTTCAACAAGAATATACTGCAAAAAAAAAACCAAACCAAAAGTCAGAAGGTCAGAATGACATGTTTCACTGACCAACAGAATAATTTTAAACTTGTAATCTCTTTTAAATAGGTACAGAATTTCAAGGGTCTTCGTGAAATTTCTAATAATAACTGTCCTAAATTTCCAGACTTGAAAATTGAATATGGGTCTGGTTTCTGGAAGCAGTGTGAGGTTGCACGTTACTAAAGCTATCAAGCAGTTTGCAGTGTTCAACAAATACATGTAATTACTCCAGGAAAATGGGATTACTGTTATAAAAAGAACTTTAAAGCTATCAGTATCACCATAGGTCCTGTTTTACATTCTACAGTAAGTCACAATTCTGACAGCAGTTCATCTGTAATACTGGCATGTCAGTAAGGAGAAAACATAACAAAGCTTATAATAATATTTTCCTTTAGTATAGATGTTTTCAGAGATAACTTATAACTTGAATCTGCTGTTACCTAAACTTCAAATGCCTCTTTATTGAGAAAAATCTGTTGAAGAATTGTTCTTTTCTGGAGATGGATAGAACATAAGGATATAGGAAGGCTTTGTAATGCCTGTCATTTTCTAAAACATATGAAATATTTTATTACTTCCCTTGATACAGTGATAAACTGAGGACGTTCCTTTCACTGAGGTGGCAAATGGGGGAAGTTAAAATGAGGCTGAATATTGCTCAAGGCTATGTAGGAAGGTGACAAAATTAGCTAATTAAATTAACTAATGGGGGAAATTAGTGTTGATGTAAATGGACAGAAAGTTAGGAAGATACTACCATATGTTTCTGTGTTGGAAAAACAGACTGGTAAAGTTAGGAACTTTAGCAACTTGCTATGAAAAGCAAACATTCAGTTAAGGTAGAAATTATCAAATTGCAGCAGTAAAATTGGGGAAATTTGTGACAAACACTGATAAGACAAGGGGCAAAGGACACAAACTGGAACACAGGAGGTTCCACTTCAATTGGAGAAGAAACTTCTTCTCAGTGAGGGTGACAGAGCACTGGACCAGGCTGCCCAGAGAGGTTGTGGAGTCTCCTTCTCTGCAGACATTCAAAACCCACCTGGACGCCTTCCTGTGTAACCTCATCTGGGTGTTCCTGCTCCAGCAGGGGGATTGGACTGGATGAGCTTTTGAGGTCCCTTCCAATCCCTAACGGTCTGGGATTCTGTGAAATAAAAGGCAATTAGTTTCCTAACAATATTCAGTTGTGTTAGGCTTTCCAGTAAAGATCTGTTTCTTGGATGTTGTTGAGTGGTGGCAGAGCTGTTTTCTACTGAACATATATGCCTTTTCTACCCACTGATTTGTCAGAGTCCAAAGTACTGGATAGTTATACAAGGTCCCAGGGCAGATTAAAAAAAAATACATGCCTGAACTGAGATAAGTATTGGTCATTGTCTCTGGCAATTGTGGAGAATCTGAATATGCAAGATTCAGATGGCATATGGCACTGTTCTGTACGAAAGGAGATATGGGTTTCCTGGTTTTGTATGTCAGGGTGTAAGTAGATCTCTGCTTGCTCTCTATGCAACTGGGCATCCCCTTATTCACTGGAGGTGCATCCAGGACGGTTGCAGTGCAGGTCCAGACTGGAGCTGCACTGTCACACGGTCGTGCCTACAGCTTTCCATGTGGAGCTTCATAGCTCCCAGAGGCCACAAACCCTCGCCCATTTCAGAAACCCACGGCCACAAACACCAGGCGTGCGACCTGCCACAGCCGAGCGCTCCTGCACAAGCCGGGGCTGGGGTTGCTCTGAAGTGTGTGGCTGTGTTGACCTCTAGTGGCTGCAGCGAGGAGAGGGCCAGACCTTCGGGTGGGTGAAGCAAGGGTGGCTCTGCTGAAGCTGGTGGAGCTCCCCAGTCAGCATGCCCTGTACAGCTAACCCGCCGGTAGCACAGCTGCTCCCTCACTGGATTACTTGTTACTTTCTGTAGGACAAGTGTTCATTTTGCAGTCACTTCTGGTTCATGGGGGCTTTTTCCCAGAAAGTATTTGTTTTCCACAGGAAATGTTGCAGGTGTCTGCTCTGGGGCAGCATAGGCCATAGGCCTGTCATTCATGTCTTCATTCTCTCCTTGCCCTCCATGAGCTTGCTTTTGTGATATCCCATGATGTGCTTTGGCCATTCCACATCCGTGATGAACAGTCTTCTGCCTTCAGAAATATCTTAAGCAGAGCTGCTCAGGAACTCATCTTCACAGAGGAGAATGGGAGTAGGATGTGCCTTAGCTAGGCTTTTCACCAACCATTGCATTAGAAACGGGAATTTGATGATTTGGGTTGCATAATTTAAGTGTGCATTTCTCTTCTGGCCAAGACATCGACATTTTATTGGGATAGGAAATATTTGCACCTCAGTTCAAGAAGGACAGGGAGTTGCTTGAAAGAGTCCAGCGCAGGGCCACAAAGATGCTGGAGGGAGTGGAGCATCTCCCTTATGAGGAGCGGCTGAGGGAGCTGGGGCTCTTGAGCTTGGAGCAGAGGAGACTGAGGGGTGACCTCATTAATGTTTATAAATTTGGAAAGGGCGAGTGTCAGGAGGAAGGAGCCAGGCTCTTCTCTCTGATGTCCAATGCCAGGACAAGGGGCAATGGGTGCAAGCTGGAGCATAGGAGGTTCCATGTGAACATGAGGAAAAACTTTTTTACTGTGAGGGTGCCAGAGCATGGCCCAGGCTGCCCAGAGAGGTTGTGGAGGCTCCTTCTCTGCAGACATTCAAAACCCACCTGGCCGTGTTCCTGTGTGACTGCTCTGGTGATCCTGCTCTGGCAGGGGTTGCACTGGGGGAGCTTTCAAAGTCCCTTCCAACTCCTGAGATTCTGTGATTCTGTGATTCTGACCATCCCAAATGCTTCTGTGAAACAGCTCTTCATGAAGCATTTTCCCTTGTCATGAGCAGGAGATAGTGCTTACTGGCATAGCCGATAGTACAGGCAAACAGAAAAGATCATTTGTGATCCTCTGTAGAAGTGTCAGCTCTTCTTACACAGTGGTTGCTTCAAGGCAGCCCTCCTCATGGCATTGCAGGCTGAAGCAGGAGGTAGGCCCTGTCCTTACACTGTACAAGCAAACATTCAGCCTCACTGGAGTCTGTGGGGACTGTCGGAGGGTGGCAACATTTACCCGAACCTTATCTCATAACTTAGCTGTAATTGGATCCAGTCCTGAAAGCCTCAGTATGGAAACTGTGAAAAATGGGCTATCTCTCTCCCATCTCTACCCAAAAATGAGCATAAATAATTTATAATAGACCAAATTTTCTGAAATATATAAAGGACGCCATCTGTCTTCTTGCCAGTTATTATTTTGATTAACCAAAAGGTTTTAGTGGAGTCAAATGACAACAATCAACATCAGTTGCTTTGTGCATATTGTTCTTAAACTTGTTTATAATTTGAAAATTTTGCTGAGGGCTAAAGGAGATTAACAATAGGAAAATGAATACCAGAGAAACCTATACAGCTGTCTGAAATGAAAGAAAGTGGAATAATGTGTCTGGAGCACATGTCACGATAGCACTGAGGAAGCTTCACAGCTTGCCCTCCAGCTGGGAGCCTGCGTGTTCTTGTGCAGGGTCTAGCAGGGACTTCAAGGCCGCTGTGCTCTGGTGCGTGTCTTGACCCTGACTACGCTCCTCTTGTAGAGAAACTGCAGTTTCTCTATGGCATCATTGCTCTTCAAAAGAGGAGGTAGCTCTTTGCTGGCCTCTGGATGCTTAGGGCTACAAAATACCTGAACTAGAGACGATATGCCTGATAACTTGTGTTTTTTCAGTTATGTTACTTACCTTAAAAATTACCTCTTCTCACATACCTGTCTTCTTAAGAAGAAAAGAGTGAGGTGTGGACAAGGTGTGGAAGATGATGGCTATATATTAGATACGGGTATGAGTGTGACGCCAGTCAATGTCAATTAAGTGATAAGGCAATTTCCCCTCTTGTCAGCGTTTTCCTGTAATTAGAAGCTATTTTCAACTTGCCTTCTGTGTTTAGTTTAGGCGCTCGTGATGATAGGAATCAGCCACTGTGCACAAGTGTTACTTGTTTATATCGGGTCTTATTTGTAAATTAACAGCATATTGTTTAGCTTTTCTGATCTTAGCCTCACTTGGATCATTTTTTAATGGTAGTTAGCATCACAACAGCATCTTCTACTTCCACCTTTTATCTATGATTTAATACATCAGATCAGTGGGTGAAATCTCATCCTTTTGAAACCAATGGCAAGACTCCCTTTCACATCAGCTGGTTGAATTTCAGCCTCTGGCTTTAACAGCCACTATAACACGTTTTATGATACATACAACCTTCCATGCTCCTCCTGTTAGACCTCTGAATTGGAAGTGTTGAATATATCCAGTAGTTGATAAGCAGATTGCTGAAAGTGCTTGAAGGCTTCTGAATTTAAAACCAGGTACAAGAGGGTGTTTACAAGTTTATCCAGTCAAAAAGCACATCTTGAGGACAGGGCTGGTTTAGTTTCATCAGCTGGTTGAATTTCAGCCTCTGGCTTTAACAGCCACTATAACACGTTTTATGATACATACAACCTTCCATGCTCCTCCTGTTAGACCTCTGAATTGGAAGTGTTGAATATATCCAGTAGTTGATAAGCAGATTGCTGAAAGTGCTTGAAGGCTTCTGAATTTAAAACCAGGTACAAGAGGGTGTAAAGCACATCTTGAGGACAGGGCTAGTTTAGTTTTAAGTGAGAGGCCTGCGACTCCATCATCAATGGTATAACACTCTTGTTGCCTTCTGCTGCAAACAGTTTTGCTCTAATAAATGTCAGAGTTTGAGTGTACATTTAAGAAGAAAAAAAGTGTGATTTTTTTTCATTGCTGAATGTCCTTCTGTCTGACTTTGGCAGGCTGCCTTTGTAGTATGCAGTCTAGGTTGAAACCAGAAACCTTGAGCAATATAATGTAGTTATTGATTTCTGCTACAGGTGCTCTTATTGCTTCTTTAAAAGGTGTGCAGTCAAATGAAAACAATAATGTTAACTCAAAACCACAGCTGCTATTTTCAAGAGGAAGCTAAAAGACAGTTGTAGAGAAACCTGTATTTTCTGCTTATTAACAACAAAGTCACCGTTCTGGAAAGCTTTGTGAAGCATGTGCTGAATTTAATCTTGCTTCTTAACCTGTCTTCCTAGAATAAACCCAAGAAACTGAAAAAGAGGAGGAGAAAACAGAGCAAGTCAAAGTAATTTGCATTTATTGTTGGAGTTATATTGTTTGAGATGCTCTCATCAGAGAAATAGGGTACAGAAATGTCAAGTCATTTGTAAATCAGAGCTGTGCAAGTACTGCTACTACCTCTTATCTCTCCACTGCCGTGAGTCATGACTAGTAATGCAAAGCACAGACTCAACTAGGAGTAAGGTATATTCATTGATTTGTAATGTGATTCTCCTCCACCTCCTATGCAATATTATAATCTATTTGAAACTTTTTGACGACTTCTTATGCTGAAAAGAGTTTTTCTTTGTAAATTAGAGCCAAATCACTTTTGGTCTTTCAAGCTGTGGGATGTTTATGGGTGAACTGAGATTTCCTGATACTATGGAAATAGTCACTGTGTAAGGTTGAACTACGTCTCTTTGTAACGTCACCATTTAGGGTATGCAAATGACTCCAAGTATTATGCAAAATTTTGTATTCTCTTTACTTTTTATATTGAAGTGATGATCTTAACACCCTAATCAGTGGCTATTACTGTGCTTTGTGCATTGCTACACTCAAGTAGAGCTGAACTTCCCTGGTCTCTAAAAAAGGCTTGTATTTATTCCGAGCATTACAAACCATCTTGAACCACTCTTCAACCTTGCTGGGCGCATCCGTATTGGCCTCAGCTTGACTCAGGTTTTTTTCCTCTTTTTTTTTTTAAATACCATTCTATAGCCTTTTTCTATCCTAGGTTGCTGAATAATGGACTAGTAAGGAAAAAGTTGTGCCAAATCATTACTTGATTTGTCAGAAGAAATGAAAAGAATTCTGCTGATTCCTTGCCTGGCCTGTTATGTTACATTACACTGAAGCATTTTTTTCTGCTCTTCATTGACATTTCTTAATTTTGTGGGCATAGGCTGGGAGAAGTCATATCCTTGAGCATGATGCAATACTTTTCCGAAGCAATATGCCCACTCACTGAAATGGAAACGGCCAGATGCCTAAACACCTGCTTGGGTGAGGTGACAGCACTGAGGTTGACTTCTTTTCTTCAGAGGAGAAACATTTAAGGAGGGAATCCAAATCCACATGAGTTAAATAGCACATCTCCCTCGGAGAGGCTGCTGGTGTTTAAAGATTGAGATCTGTTGGTGGTAACAAAAGACCCTATTTTTGTTCTGGCTTTTTGAACAAAGAAGTTTCAAATTTAATTGGTTCTTTTGCCAGGTAAAGTTCAATTACGATGAGATATTTTGTCAATGCAGATGTGTGTGTTTTGTATATCCATGTCCTTGAAATGTGGTTGTTATAGCAACAGGCTTAACCATTACACAGATTTTAGTCTTATACCTGCTTCACAGCATATAATGCAATTAGGTTTTTGCAGCATCTTTAAATATCATGCTAGCTAGTAAAGGATATGAGTATCACTTACCTCTCTCAGTAAAGTAGCTATAGGTTATTATTGTTTTCCCAAAGGCATTATCTCCAAAACGTGTGCATTATTAGTCTGTCTAATTTCTTTCTGCCTGAGAGAGAAGGAGGGGGGGTTGGGAATCCACTTATGCAATGTTAAAATGTGCAAAAATGGTTAGATTTTAAAGGACTCAAAATACTGATAATTCAAAAAACCAGATTCCAACTGTAGTCTTTTAGCATTTGAAAGTCTTAGCCAAGCTCTGCATCAACACTTCATAATTCGCCGCTCAGTGCTATCCCTGTGATCGCGTTGCTCCAAGCCTGTTCTGCAGCCTGTGTTCCCAGCACAGGTTGGAATTAGACAAACAGTCTGGGAAAACAACTACTTTTGAGATGTCGTTTTGGATCTGCTTTTCCCTTAAAATTCTCTTGAAATGAAAGTCTTCTCTGCTGTGTGTTTTTCAGCTCAAAATTAACCTCTTAACAGAATTACCTTTGTTCAGATCTGGTGGTAGGAGTAATCTCTAAACTCTATTTTCCCTCTCAACCACTAATATACAGGAAGGAAAAGGCTGGGAGAGCAAAGGAGAAACCTTCAGTTCCTGTTTGCTTCAGCAGATGTTCTCCAGACAGGAATAATGCAGCTGTGGAAAAACATTTACAGAGGTATCTTGGTCCCTACGGTGATGCTGAGCCCCCCCTTGCCACCTGTGTGCAGGAGTTCTGCCTTGGGGTGCTGGGGAGGCCCAAAATGGGGCTGGGAGCACCAGTGGTTTTGGGCACAGGTACCCTTCTGAAAGGGCAAATCCTACCCCTCTGGTTACAGCTCCAGGAGGGCAGCCTCAAGTGGGCTTTCCCAGGTGCTGCTCCCAGGTCAGTCCCACACGTAGTGATGGGGAGCTGAGCCGCAGTGAAATGCATCTTCAGTCACCAGAAAACGGGCAGTATGAGGTGCTACAGCCATTTCTGTGGGCAGCACCTCCTCGGGTATTGCAGCTCATCAGGGTCATGGAGCATTCTTTTCATCTGATGCCCAGCTTGCAGAGACCTGAGTTTTCTTCTGGATTATGGATTTTGGGTTTGGTTTTGTTTTGGAGTTCTGTTTTGGTTTTTTACTTCTTCCTTTGACACCTCTGTAAAAGGAAGATGCTGTTTAATGTGAAGTAATTACTTGCAGAAGGAACTGTAGTTTGTACGACAGCTTAATGTGTCATGGGGCCTTTTGAGGCTGCTTTGCTGTTATTCTTTCATTGTAAGTGAAGCATTTAACTTCCCTCTCTGCGTGTTATTGCAACAACATGACGTGAAGTCTTGTGACTAAGGGTTTGTCTCTTGGAGCTCAGTTCAAAGTCTGATGAATGCAATGAGAGAAACCCTTCCCAGTCCTGGAGAGAGCCAGGGAGGGGAGCATACATGAGGTGGGGACAGAGTTTAGGGGTACTATTTTTTAAATTAAGAAGCCTGAGGTCTAATCACTACAATTACCATTTGCATGATCAGATCAATAATCTTAGAAAAAGCAATTCTGGGTTACGATCGGATAACTGCCAGTGCAAAAAGAACAGCAAGAGTTGTAGCCATTTGAGCATCTTATTTGCCTATGGCACTGTGGTAAGTGAGCACATACAAATGATGTGAAATTAAATTTGCATATTTTTGCACCAAAAAATGTATTCTTTTTCTGGAACATATGGTTCAGAACTTCACCAAATATTGATATCTTGTTATTAGGTAGTATTGAAAAAACTAATGCTGTTGATAGACCCCCTAGGAATAGAGGGTCTATTAATGTAATATCTGCAGGAATGTATGTTTATTCTTGTGGCATGGTGCCTGCAATACATTCCAGTGATGAGGTTCCAAAATTAGCAACTTTGCAGTATTTGGATGGCTATTATTCATTTATTGCCATGTGCACAGCCCGAATCTGTCTAGGGTCAATTTACTAAACCTGTGGTCCAGCTTTTAGTGGTAAGAGGACAAACAGTCTTCTGAGACAATGTGTTTGATTTGAGGGAAAATGAATCTAGGATGAAAGAAACAGCATTTTTTTTTTGGTCTTTCCATTTTACTTGACTTAAAAATAGATGGGAAATCTTAGTCGTGACTTTGATGACTGTCTGCAAATTGATACCATGTTTGTACACAGTGTTCTGTCAGTTTAAAAAGCAGCCGTTGCCAGAGCTCATATGATCCACTTGTACAATATGACCTTTTCTTTTTAAAAAAGTATTTTTCAGCTTGGCCTCTAAACTCTGAAACTTCTGGTTTCAGAAATGTGTATGTTTTGCAGATCTCTCTGCTGCTTTCTTGGGTGATTACCTCCCTGTTACCCGTTCTACAGAAGGCTGTGGTAGCAAGATATTTCTTTTTCTACTCATTAACTGACCTGTAGAAATCCCTGACACTCACGGCGACGTTGGCTCTTACAGGAGGACAGGCAATGATGGAGCAAAGCAGCCTGGAGTGCCTTCTGTAGACTGGAGCAGCCAGCACACCAGGACCTGCAGAGGGGGAATCGCTCCCCTGGGCATGTCACATCCCTCTGAGCAGGGGATGGCTGTGTCTGCACCACATCCAAGCACTGTGGAGAGGCTGTGGCTGGTTGGCAGGGCTGGGAAGATCCGCTGCTCTTTTCCCTGAGGAGACATGCTTTGAATACACCTCTGGGTGGGAGCGGCTGAGCATGCAGAATCTAGAAGCATCCATTGAGTTTGGAGGTGTGTGGGGAAGAGAGCTTGGGCTGGCGCTCTGCTGGGGTCGGCAGCACGGCGACTGTCCTGTGTCACCTCCACCCTTGACTGATGGTGTGCCACACATCTTCTCTGGAGCAGCCTTGAAATCGCATGCCCTAGAGGCAGGTATTGCTTGTTGGAGGGCAGCTTGCTCTTAGACTGTCCTGAGAAGCAGTGCAGGCATTAGCATCCAAAGTAGCACTTGCCATACTCATCTGCAGATGTAGGAGCCCACCAAGGGGAGCACCTCCCATACCCTGCCTCCCTAAGACCCCGGGATTGACTACAGCTCATCTCCCATATGCCCTGAGGCAGCAAAGAAACATCTACCAGCGGTTGTGACA
>NW_010194233.1:8991-12799 GCF_000695765.1 Mesitornis unicolor | reverse complement strand
CAGCAGGAGCTTGGGTGACTCATTTAGCTACCGAGGAGATTAAAATCAATTCCTGCTTCAGAGAACAACAGACTGCCCTTTCGTGTCACCCATTAATCTACAGCAAGTGCTGGGCTGGAAAAAACCAGCCCATAATGGTTAACGTGGCCGCGAGAGGGAGCTCAGAAATCCCACGAACGTGACAAGGATGTATGGAAATGAACCAACACAGATCTTTTACATTCAATTATTAGATGATTGTTTCTTTGTTCAAATCAATTTATTATGCAGTTTTGATTTTTTTTTTTTGCCCTGAAGTTTTCTGAAGGTGTTAGTTGGTTCAGTGGACAAGCTGAGGCAAACATACGTAGTTCTCATTTGCAATGATTCTGTTGTATTTTGGTTAAAATTTAATCACATTCTGCTTTTGGACAAAAAAAAAGTATAAACTCTTGGAAAATACTGAAACCTCAGGCATGGCCAATAATTGAGCATTGACTCAGTTACCATACGCATGTAACCTTCCTTTCCCTGGAGTTTTTATATCTATCTGTATGTATGTATATACATATATAAATATACACACACACACACACATACATACATACATATATATATATATTTTTACACGGAGGGATGTATGCAATGCTACTTCCATTCCTTTTAAAGTCTCATAGAGCTCCAGAGGAAGGATGGAACTCACAGGGGCTGCAGTTTTCAGTTGTCTCTAGTAACAACTATCTGGGGAGCACGAGAAGGCAGCTCTTACCAAAAAGTCTGACTGCTAACTGGTGGACAATGGAGAGATTTTTTTTTCCCAAGCCAGTAGGTCTTTCTGAGCTGCCCACAGGGAGATGATAACTGTCCTCAAGGTTATGCATCAGCGGTGAACATCAGCAGCAGGACACAGCAGCATGAATACATCCTGAATTCATCCCCTCCGTTAAGCAGATTTCCATACAGTTTCCCCAGTCAGATCTGAGGTCTGTACAGGAGAACACGCTGGATTTGTCTTCTGCTGTGTAATCTATAATTCCTGTTTGCATGCACAGTCTAGTAAGACTGGGTGACATGGTGTAGAGCATGCAGGTTGTTGTCATTTCTTCTTCATTCAGGATTGACTTCTGCTGATTAATGCCTTAGAAATTACACAAACTTTTTGTTAAGAAAAATGTGCCATATTGATGAAATTTTCAATCTTGTTCTAATGTCAGGCAATCTGCTTGCAGAAATTAGTGTTCTCATTTCTTGACTCCTCGACCTTAATAACCTACATAAATATCGAGCCAACCTTTTAAAACTGAGATTACTCATTTAAATCCAATTGGAAAAGATGGTGATGGCAAGGAGACAAATGTCAAGGAATTTGGGAAGCTGAGTTATATTTGTCAGACATGCTAGACTTTAAAATCTGGTCATTTCCCTGTCGATTACAAGTTTGGACCTGTTTACAGAGATCAGTTGTGTTGTCCTCAATGTTACAGATTGATGTGATCTTTTCTATTTCATTGCAAAATGTGCCATTATATAGAACATCTTGTGCTTCTCAGTTTCTGGTTGCTAAGTACCCATTCCTCACAGTTGTACCTTGAGGTAGAAATTTAATAACCCTGTGATGTTTGCTCTCTTTCCTACAGAGCCACAAGATTTCTAGTAATAGGGAGATATATGCATCTTTAATGTCAAATCGTGCTTTAATCCGTCTAAGTTGGATAGAGGCATTATTATTGGGCTGGTTTTCCAGCTGGTTAGAGTGATATGCAAGCCTTGTAATTGACTGATGTTGGCCAGTTAAGGTGTTAGTCTAATACTAATCTGACCCTTTGGAAGAGCACTTTTGTGGACAAATGCTGTATAGAAAGGAAAGGAAATGGCAGAGAAAGGAAAACTGATTTTAAAAGTCTAAATCAGTATATTTCCAGAACTAATAGCTTGTATCTTTGAGGACAACTTGCCTTGAAGACCTGGGCAAATGGACACAAGTTGCTTCTGGAGAGATTCCAATTGAACTCCAGAAGAATGTTTTTTACCATGAGATCAATCAGATGTTGGAATAATCTCCCAGGGGAAGATTTCTCCACATAGGTCAGTTTTAAGAGTCAGCTTGACAGGGTGCTGACTCATTTAAACTGTATTTTGACCTTGAAAGGTTGGACTAGATGGCCCTTGTGGTCCCTTCCAACCTGGTATTCTATGATTGAAATATCAACACTATTATGGAGTAATAGTGCAAGAAAACTCCTCTCGTCTTTCTGAAAGAAAAAGTCATGCCATTTATTTTGCAATGACTGTAAGGGATCTGCTTTTTTGGGTCTGTGGAAAGCATAAGGGCCAGCTACAGTTTAAGTTCCGTTTTCTCCTATTAAGAGCTCTAACTATGACTGCAGCTGTGGTGTGGTGGAATTTGACCCTCTTGCATTTGTAGGGGTTTGCCGTGTCAGAGTGGAGGTTATCCGCTGCTTTGATTTCTCAGTGGCTTAGGGAAAGCTGGAGAGCATCTGTGTGGTAGACAGAATGGGAGTGTATCATATAAGGTTCTTATTTTTTTGATGAAATCTTTGCCTTGCTTAATAAGTTAAGATGTTGTCTTTGACATCTTTTCTGTCTAGAGAATTTTAAAATTTTGCCTCTCCACTGGACCTTCATGTGAGGTTAGCCAAGAATCCCACTTACAAATCTGTTTGAAATCTGGACATACTCACATCTGGAGCTGGCCAAGTACAATCTTAGTCTGATCCCTCTTTTCCTTATGTTTTTGTGTGTCAAAAAGGTGCAGTCTATTTCTCAGCTACACGTTCAGTAGTGCTCCAAATTAAATTAGAGCTAGTCTGTGTTTTTCGGTGTGCCTCAAAATCTGTGTGACAAAATAGCTCCCTAAAGGAAACAGGAGGTTTTCTGATTTGTTTCTCAAGATGGAGCAAGGGAACAAAAGGCCCTCTTGCAATGCAGGGTGCTGCAGTGGAAGAACCACATGTTGCCAGAAGGAGGAAAACACAGTGCTCCAAACAGAATGCGACAATTGTGCTTGATGAGCTGTGCGTTTAAACATGACTGTCTTCAAGCAGAGTCAAAAACCAAGGGAGATACTTGAATTTCTGCAGAATATTCTTCTATTGTTTTCCTGTGTGTTTCTTTTCCCCTCACAGACTCTCTTCACTCCCAGCTGAAGAGTTCAGGATTTCTTTAGAAAGCTGACAATGAGTTCCCGTTCCAGTTTGTTACTGAGCGCCTCAGGACTCTGGGAAACTGCACAGGAACACTGTGCTCCTTTGGTTCATGCGAGTAATTAACTACCTCAACCATGTTTGGACTTCTTTCAAACTGCAGAATTATTTAAGACAATGACAGATGAGGAAGTATTTTCAGAGAAAGGTTAATAATAATGTACATCTACCGGTAGCAATGAAGTTCTTAATTTCCTGCCTGGGTTTGTTCCAGTGTAGGACTGTGATTTTGCAGTCCAAAGTAGGATCTTGTGGTAAACATGCAGTGAGCCATCAGCCCTCCATGAAGGGGCTGTATTCAATAGTCAATATAATTTCTAAGAACTCTAGCCTAGGAAGCACTGTCGAAGTCTTTTGCAGGGCTGTCCTGTGTCACAGAGGAAGGGAAATTCATGGTGCCTTTCCTCTGGCCAAGCATGTTCTTAATCTTGGGAAATCTTTGCAAGAATTTATGGTATCTTGAAATGGTTCCACCTTTGGTAATTTGGTGAGATGTTTTATATAGAACAGAATAGGTTAAGCACTTCCTTTCCTCTGAGCTTTAGTTGGAGATGAGATAATAATTAAGGTGATATTTTTCACTCCAGCAATCAAAGCAGATTTCC
>NW_010194233.1:0-8960 GCF_000695765.1 Mesitornis unicolor | reverse complement strand
AAAGAGTGTCTATAAAGCACTTAAAAGCTCAAAAACACGGCAAAGAGTTAACAATAACTACTGCTGTTTCCTTATTGCTTTTCTAACCAGTGTCTTAAATTGCATGTTCCACTCTGAATCTCTCCTCATAAACCCTTCCCACAAATTTCCTTTGCATGCTGTTAAAAGTGCAGTGTACTTCTTTGCCATCATATCCTCACACCTTGCCATATATTGGCTCATCTTCATGACAACGTCTTTAACTGTAATTTGCAACTGATCTTTTAGGCTTCTTAGTGGGATCAAAGACTATTTCTTAACTATCAAAATAAACTGTTTCCCAGAATCTTCCTTTCCTTGCTGTGAATTAAATGCCACCATAATGAGACTAATTTATTAATTTCTTTGCCATTTTTTTCCCAAGATGATCTATGTTGCTTACTTTACAGCTGCAAATGGCAAGCAGTGTGGACCTATGCTTTGCTTATTATCTGTGTACCTCTGCAGCTGGGAGAAGGAGCAGGTGTATGAGTCACGTTCACTTATGCCATACCTTATTTTCAGCATAGGCCTAGACCTATAGGTTGACCTGTAGGTTAGAAACAAGGCGTCCTGAGGAAAATGCACGTGTTGATGGGAAGAAGGGAGAAGTAAGCTGTTTCAGCTGAATGGCTCTTTTATATTCTCTGTGTTTACCTAACTGTTGTGTAAAAGCCAGGCAAATCTACCATCTAATCTTCTCTTGACAGAGATGCACAGAAGATGGGTGTTAGGTCGGAAAGAAAAAGAACCATGATTTGGATCAATCCATAACCATTTAGCTGTTCTGAACAACAGAGATAAGAACCAAAGTGATAAAGAAACCTAAATACTGCATCAACAGCCCAATATTAGAGGTTTGATTAAGATTATAGACCTAAGGGAATGCATATGTTACAATACTGAACATGGAGTACCTAAGTTTTAGGCTACCTAGGAAAATTGGTAGGCTTAACTGAGCTATGCAGAATCTGTGTAATGCATTGATGAAATGAAGGATCACAGACTGACAGCCATTGCTGCTGGGATGCTGTGCAGGTAGCTGTGTCCAGAGCCTTGCCTCATGCTGGAGCAAGGACTGCTGGTGAGGTGTCTGCACAAGGATCAATTTGCCTGATGGATAATGGGACAGCCCTGCTGCATGCAACCAAGTGGCGGCAGCAAAAGGACACTGCTTTGGGGCGAAGTAAGTTTGGATTGAAATTTTGACTCCTGATTGCAAAATGTTCTCTTTGTGGTTAACAGGCCTCAAATTAATACAAGTCCATGTGTTTGGGTTGTTTTTTTTTTTCATTTACTATACTCTTGAATGACTAATTGAGGACAGTTGGCAGGTTTTTCTCCAAAGAGATGACAAAACTGATAAAATTTTATAAGCTTCCAGCTTAATATTTCTGTTTCTTGTCACTATTCTTAGAATGAAACATTTTAATGGGTGCTAATTATACCATTAAAAGTTCAACTGTTTGTGCCTTCTCTAAGAAAAGTACTGCAGTTGACACAAACTCACATCTCTTTCGACCCCAGTGATGTGTTGGTGGGTAGGTGTGACCCACAGCGAGCACACACTTGCTCATCTATCTAAATTAAGAAGAGCAGACTAAAGAAAAGAGGATGCCAGAACCGTGGCACGCTCTCTTCTCCCTCCCCTGGCTGACTAGGCTTGAGTACACTCTCACTGTCAGCACAGGGACCAAGAGGACATTCCCTGAAAGCCCAGTGTGTGCTGTGATGGAAAGATTAGAGGTCTTTTGTAGTGCCCTAGAGCATGAGTACATGCTAGGGCCACAGCTTGTATGGAGAGACCAGGTTTTGTTCTTTCCTCTGTTCTGGCAAATCATGCAGGCAAATTTCTTGTTTCTTGCACCACCTTTAAAATCTGGTGCAAAACAACATCCCAGTATCATCAGAAAGGTAGGACATGCCTCCAGTTCCTGGGGTTGTCTCATAAAAGCCATGGCATTTGGTGTGTCTAGCTTAAATGTCATTAGGTCCTGAATTAGAGTAAAATTTCTTGTAGTTGCCTACCCTTCAGTGTCTGACCTAAGCTTGGCTGTTGAGAAGAAAAGATTTTTCTGCAAATCTGTCAAGTAAAATGGGTCATGAAACAATACCAGATAGATACCTTAGTGTGGTTCTATGAGGCATTTCAACTATTTTGGTAGACTTAGGGCTGAAGCCATGGTTTATAGCCCTGTTTGTGACACAGGTATCTTCTTCAGTTCCTGTTTTTTCTGTTTCTTATGTAGCTCTCCTGTTCTTACTGTGTTTGCAGAGGGGAATCCCTTATTTGTGTAGATGAACACATAAACAAATGCTACTTATCAATGTAATTAGGTTATTCAACAAGGAGTTATTACCTTCAGAAGCCTGGAAGAATATTTGAGCTGAGAGGGAGAATGGACCCAGTTGAATGTGAGCTCCATCTTTTAGAACACAGGGAAGTATGTGCAAGGCCTCAGGAGCAAAGAGCCTGAAAGGTAAGCCCATCATTTAGTGACTACTGAGAGGCTACAGGGCTCAGTGAAGGGGCAGAGAACGGCAAGTTAATGGCAGTGTCTGTGTCTCCTGAGAGTGTTTGTGCTTTATTCTGTTGCAATGATACACAAGTTTGATTTCTTGAAAGCATGAAGTGTGACAAATAGCAACTTGTTCTATTAGACACGTTCTTGTAAAGGTCGCATGTATTTAATGACCTGCCCTCTGTTCCCACCTCAAACCTAAAGCAAAGAGCAAGTCACTGAGTGGTCTGGAGAGGTTTGGAGGGGGACAAGAGTGTGACCATTTGCCATGCAAAAGTGGGAGTCAGGCAGTCCTGTTGTCTGTCTGCCCTTCCAGCAGCCAGCCTACTCTCCCAGACCTGACGCTGTTGTACATCTAGACTTCCTCGTGCTATCTGCTGCACTGTCTGCTGCTGTGGTGGCACACGGTGTCCTGTGTCACAGACACAGAACAAAGCATCTGCTATGAGAGAAACATCGAGAAAGAACGACGTTTTGAAACTCTGTGTTGTTAGAAACTGTTCAGCTGCTATCCAGAAAGGTGCAAGGGGACTCTGCACAGGCACAAGGGCAGCCTGGAGGAAGTATTGTCTTTCATTGACGTTTCTGAGTGAGTCATTCTCCCCTCTTCCTCTGACTCAGCACTGAGCGCTCCTGCACTCCCCAGAACATCTCCTAGCTTATACCAGTCACTGCCCAAAACAAAACATGCTTGGTCTGCCTGATGCCTCAGTACAGTGACTTTAGCCAAGCAACTGTGCTGGGGATGGTAGGGGCTGTGGGCCTGACCTTGGCATCCTTCTGCACCCGAGCACCTGGCCAAGTCTTGCTGACATCTGACTGAAGCAGGTGCATAAGCACCCTGGTGTTTCAAGGCCTGCTTGCCTAAGAAAGAGCGGAAACACATTTCTGAAACCTTCAAATACAAAATCAAAGCATAAATCAAACCATTAGGAAAAGTGGGGAGGGTCTTTTTACAAGGGCAGGTAGCGATAGAACGAGGGGGAATGGTTTTAAACTGGAAGAGGGGAGATTTAGACTGGGTATTAGGAAGAAATTCTTGACTGTGAGGGTGGTGAGACACTGGCCCAGGTTGCCCAGGGAAGCTGTGGATGCCCCCTCCCTGGCAGTGTTCAAGGCCAGGTTGGACGGGGCTTTGGGCAACCTGGGCTGGTGGAGGTGTCCCTGCCCATGGCAGGGGTTGGACTGGATGACCCTTAATGTCCCTTCCAACCCAAACCTTTCCATGATTACCTGGCTTTTCTACAATATGCTTGAAAAGCTTACCAACAAAATGCCTAAATGAGATGGGAAAACCTTTCTGTGATGCATGAACACATTGCTGCTAGCTCCAAGTAGCAATCTAGATCTTTCCCGTTTGCTGAGAGAGGCTGTCTGCATCGCTGCAAACACCACCCAGGGAGGCTGTGCCGTCTGTCCAGTCCCATGCAGCAGGAGCTACTCTCACACCTCAGCAGTGCTGTTGCTATGGCTTTACTCCAGTGCAAGTGAGCTTAGAAACTGGCTCCCTGCCACCGTGTGTGGTTTTTGCGAGAACTGAGCTGAATTATGCTTGTCATTGTTTGCTTGGGGTTTTTTCCCTAGGAAGATTAACAATAGCACTGCTCGCAAAATGCTCACCTTGAGAAAGGTGCAACGTTGATGTTTCTTTTATAAGGGAAAACTAAAGGAACTAAAATAAATCAGAGAACCAAACACTCCCTGAATTTGGCCACCGTCTTATGGTGTCTTTTCAGTGCTTTCACCTTTGGTGGTGTGTTTAATAACTTCTGTTATTACTAGGCTGGGGGGCAGGAGACCCAAGATTGACTCTCCAGATGTGCCACAGAGATTCTGGGTGGATGGTGGTAAATGACTGAATCACTTGATGCCATTTCTCCCCTTCAAAAAAAAATTAGTAGTAACTGCATGTAACTTCTGTATTTTGTCTTTTTAGATGGCATTGATGAGACTGTGCTGTGGCTCTGCAATAGCCCTCTGTCAGGAGTATCTGGGGCAAAGATGCGTCTGATTTTTAAATTGGTAAGTGTCTGAGTGGAGGTAGGTGATGTAGGTGTAGGCACAGTAGCAAGGAGACACAAAGAAGTTTTTCCTATCCCCTATCCACTTCTCCTATGTGGCTGGGAATATTTTTTTGGAACAGGGCTTTTGCTTTCCAATATGTTATATATAGCACTTGTATACTGAATGTGGCTAAATACCATATGGGCACAAGATTCAAAACTTGTGTGCTATGATATAAATAATAGGGCTGTCTGAACAAAAGCTACTCCTTTAAAAGAGTTGCAGTGTTTTCTGAAAAAGTTAAAATTGATACACATTCATAAGTGTTGTGCCTCTAGCCTTCTTTATGTGAGGATGTGTCTTCCTGTAAAATAGTTATTTTTTATTCTCACTATCCTTTTATGGTGGTTTAAATGATCTGGAGTTATTCAATAAAACCCACGAAATGGCTCTTTATGCAATTACTCAGAGAGAGTGTTCCATTATGTGACAGTCACACAGCCACATAATATCCCTTTCATCTAGATCTTTGTTTTTACTTTCGCCTGCTAAGTGTCTGAGAAGGTAAGGCAAGTTTAAAGTATTCCAGTACACTCATGCTCGCCTGGCTGCTGCTGATGCTGAGAGAGAAAGTCAGGAGATTTCTGCATGGTCCAAAGGGTCCTATTTGTTATATAAATAACATATTTGTTATTTGTTATATAAATAACATATTTGTCCTATAAATAATGTGGATGTGCCCCATTGCCCTAAACAGAATTCCCTGACTTGACTTTCTTTCATCATTTTAGAGCATCTGATTTTTTTTCTGTGCTGAGCATTGACCTTTTGATGGATGATTTTTCCAGCACTCTGATATGCAGAAGATGTAGTGATGCATTTGAGACAAACAGTTGGCTAAGGACTTGGTGGCTTTTCATGAACACTTAAAGACGTGAGTTTGAGGGTTTCATTTTTGGAGCCTAGTCATTATGGGTGCTGTATTTTTTAATGCATTAAGAGAGACTCCTTAGTCTCTCTATGCCTCAGTTTCCAGCCTATAAAAGGAAGAAACGAGCATTTCTCCTTCCCAGTGGTGTACTGTGAGCATCAATAAGTTAAAAATCATGAAGCTCTCCGATACTATGGTAATGGAGGCTATATAGCAAGGATGGGCAGATAGCCAAGAGCACTTTTTACATATTTCAATTTAGTTTTTGGAACGTAATGAGTCTGAGCCAAGTCCTTGATGGTATATATCAGGAGTTTCACTGATTCATTGAGAGTCAGGCTGGTTGAAAATTTTGCAGATGTTTCTACAATTAGAGCTTCCTAGACTTACAGATGCATGAGGAGAAGACTTTCCCATACGGCCCTGGACGTGGTGCTCCAACGGCAGATTTTCAGAGCTGGTTTTCTCATCCTAGACTCCAGCGCAGTGCTCTAATATATGTGTCTGCTGTGCCTGGTCAATAGGACTTCATAGATTTATTAAGTCTTGAAAAGCCCACAGGCTTGAATATGTAACAACCTCTGCAAATATGTTATTTTAAGCTATATCAAAGCTTTCTTTAAGAAAGACAGATAACATTTTTACTTTTATGCCTGTAGACTGAACTGTTTTCAGCCTGAGATCCATTAAAGGGCTTATTGTGCAGAGCTGGCTGAAAGAATGGTTTAATGGTAAACAATCAAACACAGCAGAAAAACATAAAAAGCTGCAGGTGCAGGTCCCCCAGTAGAGCTCTTTGAAGTCAGGCTCAACCGTGAAGTGCTCTTTAGGTTTTCTGTTCACCTTCCAGCAAGCCTCCTGGCCAGCAAGGAAGATTTTCGACCTCAGAGCTGTCTGTAGCCTGGTTAAGGGCTGGCAGGTGAGGGGCGAGGGGATCTGCTCTTCCTCAGTGCTCCAGGAAGGTTGCAGAAGAGCTGTGCTGGCGTCTCAGCTCTTTAGAGAAGCTCCAGAGCAGTTTGGAGTAGTGTGGGGCTGTTGAAGCTTTTTCTGTCTTTAATAGAGCTTCCAAAAAAAATAAAGAGAGAGAGAGAGAAAAAAATTGGTTCTCCCTAATGCATTTAATAGATCAACTTCATTTTAGGGGAGTCTGGGGTTTTTTTTTCAAAGCAAACTGCTTAGTGTAACTGCCTCATTAACCATTGGTTGCAATACAGATGCTCATGGCTCTATCTACCACCCCTCTCTCTGCAAACCTGTGTCCTTTTAGGATATTGCAGAAGCTGATGGACCTTGCTGAATGTGCTGAACAGCAGCAGACTGATTTGAGGTGTTAGGGAGCAAGTAATCCTTGCTGAGAGGACAGATTTCTTCCCAGACCCTTCCACTGATGGCAATGCTATGGCACATGGGCCCTGGATGCTTTACTGCTCTTCTTCATGCAGATGCAACAACAACTGTCGCTGCCTTTGAATAAAAGGGTACCTGAAAAAGCGAGGGATAGATACCCAGAGGACAGCAAGAAGTCAGGCAGACAACAGTGTAAAATTTTTGCTTAGTACATGCAAATACGCAGTCTGATTGTCTAGTTATCAAACTGCCCGAGGAATGAGATTTCCCATTTAGCATCAGGTATAATGCAAAGGACACAGTAAGCACCATCCAGCACATGTGCTCCAGGGGTCCTGGAGCTCCAACAGCGCTGCCATGAATCGAGCTGTGATTTTCATCTCTCCTTTCCAAAGGGTCAGAATTGAGAGATAACTTGTGGTAAACAGTTTCATCCATGAATTCCATTTCCTTTCTACTCAGGTTTCCACTGGAATCCTTTTTGAATTGTTTATTTAGCACTCAGCCTGTGGAGAAAGCATGAGCCACATGCATGTAAGCTGTAGATTGCTGTGAATTTTCCCAGCTCTTCTGTTGGAAATCAATGCTTGAACCTAGTTATGAAACATAATTTAGTGGCAGAAAATAATGTGTTAAGAAGGCCAAAGTCAACTTACTTCGTGATTAAGAGTGTGAGATCTGAAGAGGCAGTAGGTAATCTCTCCTGTCTTGTGCAGTGACTTTCAGCCATCTGCTTTGTGAGAGCTTGTCCTCTGCAGAGCTCCAAAAGGGCACCTGTGAGATAAGTGGGAATGAGGGAAAATGCACCTTGTTCCCATTTCCCCGTGAAGATATGGCTCTTTCCAGCTGGTATATTGAAGGAGAAAATGTTATCACTAATACCTTAGGTGCCTGTAAGCTCGGAGTACATAGTAGTGATGGAGAAGGGGAAGAAAAAAGATAAAAAGAAAAGCTAGAACTCATAGAGGGGGAGAAAATTTTGTCCTGCCAATATACGTGCAATCCAGGAATGATTCCTTCCTTGAGCCACGAATTTAAGGAATGAAGTAGTAATGTGGTTTCCTTGTATCAGAATTAAAATGGTAGAAACTTTTTCCATATACACTCACAGAAAGAAACACTTGTCTTTTTTGAGGTTTATTGGAAAAAAGGAAAACAAAATGTTTTTCAGGAGGCTGCGATCAGAATAAAGCACTGAGGATAAGCCAATATGTTGGATCACATTCCTAGGTTTTTTTGTTCTGTCTGTAAAAAAGGTCTTTGGAGTTTTCCTGCCTGCAGCAAATGAAGCTCTTGGCTGTCTCTGCCTTGTGCCTGCTTTGTCTGGCTCCCTGCAAGAGCAAGTGCTGGCTTTGGCACACGTGGCTCTGCAGAGCTCCCTTCCTCTGCAGAAACAGAGGTCTGCTAGGGTTACCTGCAGTGCATGTGGAGACCAAGGGCATAAACCAGATTTGAAGGTATTTCAAATTTTCTTGAATCACTCACACCTGAATGGAGCTACCTGAGCACATGCCAGTAACAGATTCTTGGGAGTTAGGCACTGCCCAGTCTTGTGCATCTTATCTTCATTGCTTTGGTGGTAGCCTCTTTCTTAAGAATAAATATTCACTTTTGACTGTATGTCAAGAATATTCCAAGTCTTGAAAGTTTCTCTCTTTGATGGTGAAATATATGTTAGTTAACCTTTAGCATGTTTGATTTTTCCATGAACTTTTCATGTGTAATTACTCATAGCTACATGTGAGAATACTTGCATGTGTAATAAAAGCCATTCAATTCCTTTATTTAATTCAGTAAGCATTAATCTAAACACTCAGACTCGTGTCTTTACATCAGAAGAAAATGGACTCCATGAGTTGCAGCTTTTGATATAACCAAGTTTCCAAATATCTTCGAGATCCAACATACCCAGTAAACCATTTAGTCAAGCCTGTGGTTCTTCAGTTGGGTGTTGAGTGAATGTGCTTTAATCTAAATCCTCTCAGAGCTAAAGTTTTGTCCAGAGGCATAAATAAATGCTTTCTCATCTTATGTAGAAAACATTAAAATGTGAAACTAAACTAACAAACAAAAAAGAACATAAAAGTGTTGGAACCATAGAATCACGGAATGGTTTGAGTTGAAAAGGACCTTAAAGC
>NW_010194232.1:0-16981 GCF_000695765.1 Mesitornis unicolor | reverse complement strand
AAACAGGACTGGCCCCAAAATGTCACCCGTTGTAAAGCAGTGGTTTCATTCAAGCAGCCACAACTTAGGCACTTTGCAGCAGGTGAACGTCTGGTCCACAGCAACCAATTTTATTCCTGGATTGCTCAGAAGGGGCTCAATCGTTTTCTGGATCATTTGAAAGCTGAGTGAGTTGAAACTCACAAATGTTCCTATCAGAACTCCCCAAGCCAGCTTCTTTTATCTGATTTCCCTCTCCACCCCCTTTTTAAAGCAAAATCTCATCAATCAAGCTATTACAATGAAATGTTAGTATTTTAAGTGCATTTGCTATGTATGGACAGAGTCAGCACACACATCCAGCACATGAAAATTTGATAATCCACATTTCGAAAAGAGATATCAAAAGGCATAATTTAATATGCTCTCATTGAAAAAATCATGAACTGCACATTCCTTAGCACTGTATATTCAACAGTCCTAATTACTGAAGTTATTTACATTAGGATGATAGTTTTCACAACCTGAAGGGTTCGAAGGAGGTGGTGCGGGTGGTCCGGTTTATTTTCTGTTGTGTTTTGATTTTTCAGTGAAGGCAAAGTCTTCAGATTCCTGGGAAAATAAGAACCTGATCCACCATCCTCCAGGACCAGCCCTGAACTTCAGATTGGACCGTGAAAGTGGCGTTGGCCATAATAATCCCTCTCAGGATTCCTGAAATGCCGTGCTGTGGAGATGGACTGTTTAACCCTGAAGTATTGGCCATCTCTCCTCTTGCCTCCGTGTGCCTCGTTCACGGACGAGCACAGGAAGGTGGTAGCGTTTTCACATTAGAATATGGTGGACAATCACTTCCTAATGGGAGGGCATGTACGTCTGAGGGAATGTGCCGAAATGTATGCAAATGTGTGCAAATGTATGCAAATTTGCAATCTACTTTTTCCCCACCTTCTTTTGCAGAGGATATTAGCAAGTATGCAAAGATCTAAAATTATCCAATTGAGAGAAACGCTGTGAGAGTGTCAGGAGGGGCAGGTAGCCCAAAGTTTGGGGATTCAGTAGAATGGACATAGACTGAAATCCCTCCTCCCACCCATCCCTATTCAAGAGATTAATCACTTTCTCTCTCCTACTGCAGTAAAACCTAAACCCATAAACACCTGATTGGGCTGGGGGCAGTGAATTAATGTGAAAACTGTTGGCCTGCTGCTGAAATTGAAGGAGTTGGCAAAAACCTAACGGCAGAGCTCCTTTCACTTGCTTTTTTTTCCCCCTGTAATTTGAAAATTCGGTGACAGAAGGATGATTTTCAAGCTAACTCCTCTCTGGATTGCTGAAACACAGACACCCAGAATTTGACATTTTGAACAAAACAATACTTGATCCAGGCAAGTAATACAGCAACTATGTGATTCAAAGCAGGGTTTTTTCCTTCCTCCTGTAAGAGATATTTTTCCTCCCTGCTCTCAACAGCAAATCAGAATGTCCTGCACCCTCAGAATTCAGGAGCAGTGGATCGGATGAGTCCCTTTATGTGTTGCAAATAAGACATCTTCATTACTTCGTGGCATCATGAAAAAAACAATTAAAAACCCAAACCAAATACGCAGTTGTCACGTACCGCTCTTAAAGAGGGAGACAAATGATTCAAACCCCCAGCTCCCCAACGGGTTCAACAAGGATGAGCCAAGTCTCAAGGTCCCTAACCAAAGTGTTTATTGAACGGCTCCGATCACCAATCTGCCCTTACCAGCCTCACTCACGCCAATCGGCTCAACAACCAACAACAAATTAGCGACAGATCAAACGACAGGAGCTTTTCCCCACAATAATCGGCTTAATAGCTGACAACAATTAGCGCTAGGTAATCATAGCGACAAACGACAGCAGTTTTTTCCTCAACAGCTGACAACAACAGACAATATGGGTCTTGCTTTCTTAAAGGGAAGGAGAGAGAGACACAAAACTCGCCAGTCCTGCCAACGGGGGAGTATCCAGTCCCTGGGAACATTGGCTATGCAGCGACCTTTTCCGTCTTTATAGGCAGGTAGCCACCTCCCATAAGTTGAGTTTCCCGCTTCTCATGCTAACTAGTCCTCACTTTCCACCTAAATTAACACCCATGATCTTTACAGGTGTGAGGAGGAGCAAGTCTTTTCAGTCTTGATTGGCCTCTTTTAGGTGCAGACCTCTTGGCTTGTTATGTAAAATAGAGAGTTCGGTAGAGCGGCAAATAAAAGTGGTCTCCTGATCTTATCTACCAGAGCAGCACCGGGCTGGGAGGCCCCCCCGTCGCCCCAGGTGGCACTGGGATCATTCAGTGCCAGGCCACCAGGTGCCAAGGTGCTCAACTCTTGCCTCTGTTCAGGTCAGCGCCCAGCCTCTGCATCCCACACCCGCAAGCCTTGTCCTTCACATTAGCACCCTAGGGAAATGTTTGAGACGTTAACATAGCGTCCGGACCCTTACAGCAAATTAACCTTGCAGAGTTGGGGCTAGGGTGGGAGGACAGACAGACCTCCATCCAAAAACCTCGAGTGCGTGCAGGTCTGGCTGTTAGTGAGTCTGGGAGCACTTTGGACTAGCGGTCTTGCATCTCCATCCTACTGGTTTCACTGTGCCCGAACAGCTCCAAGAGCCTGAATCTGGGTTAAAAGATGACTGGTGAGAACCAGTGCGGTTGTGCTGCTCTTTGCATTGGGTTAGAGAAGTTCAAGGTGATTTCCCAGGCTTTGCCCAAACCATTCAAACCTTCACTGCTATCTGAGCAACACTCGCAATCTCACAAGCGAAGATAACCTTAGTAAATACATTATTTCATGCATTCCTCAGGCCAGAGCTATCGAAAGATCCTGAAATCACCTCAGTCAGCGATGAGCTGTGCAGTGACAGATAAAAACAGGGGCAGGAGACCAGCAGGTCAAAAGGAATTGACCACACGGGGCCAGAAACCCTCTGGTTCCAGTCCAAAGCCACATTCAGAGGAGGCTCAGAGCCATTTGAGCCAAACAGTGGCTCCTCTTCCTCCTCCCCATCGGAAGAACCACTGAGAGGAGAGAAGTCCCCTGGGAGGGGTGGCCTGAAATCTCTCACCTCTGGCTCTTTGCGAGCGCTGACGATCCGGTGAGATCCCGGGGAGCGGTGGCCACAGGGTGTCACTCGCACCCCATGAGTGAAGCAGCCCCAGCGCTCCCCGGGCTCCTCCGGACCCGGCGCCCGTCCTGGGGCAGGGTGGGGGGTAAGGGGATGGGAACGGCTGCAATGGTTACACTCCGGGACAAGGAAATTTAAACCTTGATGCTGCTGGGCAGGAGTTGCTGCCTTTTTTCCACAGCATTTTTGATAGCCAGGATGCTGCCGGATTTTTTCAACCTGCTCCTTCCTTCTCCATCTGCTGCAGTCAGAGAAAATCTCCCAGGAAATGAATTCTCATGGTCCAGTGCAGACACAAGCAGGTCTAGAGGGGGATGCGTGTGGGAGTATAAATGAAAGGGGAATCAAATAAATGGAGATCTGCAATAACCAGCACTATTAGGATTTGCACATTTCAAACTGTCTTCTAGGCTTTGTTTCCTTTTGATGGGAAGGGGTTAGTGCCACAAGATTTTTCTCTTTTGGACCAGGTTCTTGGAACATTTGGTTTTAAGAACAATTCTTATTAAGATCTATCTAGCAGTCTATCTGTCACAGGCATTTTCTGCACATACAGGCACACTGTCAAGTGTCTGAGATTTTTTCTAGCTTGAAAGCCTCGCATTTGGAGTTGGCAGCTCCTGGCATGGGAGCCAGGTGGCCTCAGGAAAGCTGATTCAGCTCCGGGCTTCTGCCACTGCCTGCAGGACCTGGGCAGCAGCACCAGGATTTGCACCCCGCTGTGGAAACGACCGTTTCCAATGAGTTTTGCTTCTTGACCTGGGTAAAGGGATTGGGCAAGGAATGGAGGCGCTGAGCTTTCTCCTTCTCCCTGCTTTTTCTGCATGAGTCGCATCTTGCCCGCCTCAGGCATAATCCCTCCTGCTGCGTCTGTAATTTGCCCATTTGTGTCAATTTACAGGTTAAAAAGAAGGGTCCCAGTCCTGCTGCTGCTGGGTCTCCAGACAGCTTGGGTGGAACTTTCCACCTCGATATTCACAGTGTTAGGGATATGGGTAAAGGACACGCTTCCTCCTAGGCATGCGGTCCACCAGGGTTCCTTGGAAGAGCGCTTGGTCCAGTTACCTCTCGCTCTCTCTTTTCTCCTGTGAGTGCTCTGAGTGTGAAGAGATGACAGCTTGTCTTCTTTTCCTCTAGATAGACTCAGCATGATCCACTGAAAAGAAAAGGAGGAGGAGAGGATTCCCCCCTATTCTAATATCTTAGCTGCCTCATCAGCAGATCAGATATTTGATAGTGTATTTTTAGAATTATTTAGTGTATTTTTTTTTTGTATCTGATATCTGTAGTATTGTATGTAAACCTCTGTTGGGGGAAAAAAAGCATTTAAAAAAAAAATTAAATATCTACAATTTAAAAGTAATAGCCGTCCAGCAAAATGCATTCATATAATCTTCGAACTAATCTTCTCCTAGGTTCCTCTTCACAACCCTTTATGAATAGCTATAAGAAACAGTCTGTGCAAAACACCAAGGAAATCACAGAATCACAGAATATGAGGAGTTGTGAAGGGACCTCAAAAGATCATCCAGTCCAACCCCTGCCAGAGCAGGAAATGTCACAAATAACTCCTTACAACACTCCCCACCCCGCTGCTGTAACGCTATGATCTGTTGGCTGCTTTGGCATCCAGAGGACCAAGCAAAGAAAGGCAACAAATGTGTGCGCCTTTGTTACGAGTCGGTTTTCTGACACATCTCCTTAAGCCACTCTGTATAATTCGTACGCCGTCACTAGGGACAGAGGTGCCATTTGGTTTAGTTCGCTAGGAGGGAGCCCCACACAGGCACCCAGCAAAGGAGGAAGCACTGTGACATCTTCAGCCACGGGAGCAAAGGGCCTTGTCCTGGGTCATTCCCTTTGTGCCCCTTTCTGCTGCTCCTCGAGGTCCTCCTGACCCATTGGAGTGGGAGATCAGGGCTGTTTGGAGCATACGGAGTCATTCCACACCACTGCGTTAGGCTGGAAATGAGAGTTGGCAGTGACTGCTATCTATTACCACTCGACAGAGGGTTGGCTGCCTGTCAGATCTGTCTGTAGAGTCTCCTTGCACAGGCATGTATGTCCCCATTGCAAAATTCACCATCCCAAATGACATCAACTGTGCCTTCACCGCAGGAGCTGAATTAGCCCTAGAGACTCCCTTATCCATCAAAAGCTGGAGCCAAGTCATGCCAGGAAAACAGCAGGGTGAGGAAACAGCGCTTTCTGAGTCCCACTTGTTTTATGGATAGGTCAAGACCTCCAATCACCAGGGTCATCAATCCAATTAGAGAGCGTACTTAACGAAACCCTGTGAACGCTCATTACCAGAACGAGTGCTGCGATGTGCGCAATCGTAGCGCAACAACACAGCCTCAGAGGCAACACGATGATGCTGACCCGTTCAAATAACTTTTCAATGGGCATAGTTTCTGTGGCTGCCTCTGCAGCTTCCCAGCCATTGTCAGTATCTCAGAAAGCAATATTTGTGAGTCTAATCGTGCCTGCAGTTAATGCGGAGAAGAGGGAAGCTGTGGGTGCTGCGAGGCTGCTTCCTTTCAATGAGTTTGTGAGATTAATGGAGAGGAAGAGCGATGATGCTCCAGGTATTCTTCTAAAATGTCTGGTGCTGTCACTTCTCCACTGGCTTCAGATCCGGTTTCAGCTTTCACTGAAGCTGGGTTCTGCTTTTTTCTCATTGTGGATGTCCTGCTTATCTTCTCCATCCTAGACCAAGGGACTTCAACTCCCAGTTGGCAGCAACCATCAGCCCTGCAGTTCCAGAAGTGTCCACTGAATCTTTCCATCTTCTAGCCCAACCATCCCTGCTTGACCTGGAGCATGGTTTGCCTCAAAGAGCCCCACAACGCTACAGCTTCCCAAGCAGGAACCTGCTTATGAAAGACTCCATCTCCCTTTGATATTTCTAAACATGATGCTCTCTCTGGCTAAGCAAACAGCAAGAAAGCCAAATGGAAACAAGGGAAAATATGACACCCTCCGCTAATAAATGCAAAGCGATGGAAAACAATTTTGCCAACTAGGCAACTCAAATTAGACTTCTCTCTCAGAGGAATATGGTCGATTTGTAGCTCTTATTACAGTGTAATGCTATTTCCCTAAAAGTTTGTGTGTGCATTTTAATGAATTCATAAAACCCGGACTGTAAAAGCCCCATGGGGGAAACCTGGCAGCTCTTTAATTCAGCATTAAAGCTCAACTGATGTCAATTGAATTGATTTCTGTGCATAGAAATTGCATTCGTTGAATGAAAACTTTAGCCCTTGCCATTCCCCCTTTTAAGGCTCACTGTAATACAATTGGCTCCTTGAGTCAGGTTCAATTACATGTTGAAAGTTTATAATCTGCTGTGCTGAATGGAGGCTGTGAAATCAAGAGAGAAAACCTCGCTAACCTGATTAAAGCCCATACCACAGCTGTGCTGGGGCCAGCAAATCCTCGCTGTGGCACTGGGGACCAGCTCCTCTCTGAGCACGCCATGTGTCCTGATTGCAGTCAAAGACTTTCTTCTGGTAACGACCACAGCGACCTCGGCGCCTCTAATGGGAGTTCAGAGCTCTGACCTAATTTTAAATCTTTCCTCTTTTAACCTAGGGAGAGTTTTGACTCAAAACAGGAGTTGGGAAGGGAAAGGAAAGATTCAGTGGTTTCACTGGGTTTGGATTCTCTTTCAGCATCGGGGACATCTATGTCAGGGTATGACCCGTGAAGGGTAATCTGCAGCCACGTTTCATGTGAGTTTACATCCCTTGACTTTCCCTATTAGTCTGGGGAAACTCCAGTAATCCCCCAAATTTTGACCCAAACAGAGACAAAGCCAGGAAAGTGTTACTTGCTGGAAAGTTTCAGTTGTTTCCACAAACCCCACCTCAGTCTGCAGTTGCTAACTTCTGCAGATATTTCAGCAGACGCAATCTGCAACAGATCCCATAGTTTGGATTTGATTTCCAGAATTGCTCCCAGTTCTCCTATGAACATAGTGGAAATCTGATGAAAGTTGCCTTCGTTCACATTGTTCTGTCGAGGGTCAGATGAATGTTAGCTGTTTTCTTTGCTTTTCCAGTGTTTTAAGTACTTCTAATGCTCTTTCACTACTCCCAGAACCAAAAGCATATGAAGAAAAAGATTGTATTATCTTCCCACTATGAAAACAAAAACTCAAATGGGCTTTTTCTGCATTTCAACCTTTGGTAGAGGATTGCCTTATTCCAACCGTTTGCTTATCCTGAGCCAATGTCACCATAACTTATACAACGCTCCAAAATCTCCTTCAGTTTGTCTTGGTCATATGCAAAGAATTATTCCCTAGTAACAACAGTGAGCGTTGGTGTGGTGTATCCCCGCCAACAGCCACAAAGTTTATTGCAGCCATGGATCCTTGCACACCCATCTGAGACAAGTGTTAGAATCCTTTTTTTATAGATGGAGAAAATGAGCAATAGAGGTATTCAGCGACTTGGGAGGAGTTGGCCGATTTTCGGACTGCCAGCCCTGTGCTGTGGCCTCCAGCTTGGTTCTTCCATGGGGTGTGTGAGCCATGCCCAAGCCCCACAGTCCAAAGATTTGGATGAAACAGCTTTAAACCTCTGCAGTTTAAACCCGTGTCCCCACTGGCAGCCCCTCAGCCAGGCTGAGACCACCTGTGGTCACTGTAATAACGTCAACCCACAGAAACTTTAATCCTCCAGTGAAAGAGAAGTGCAAGTCTGTGCTTTCATTAGGTCTGCTGATCTAAGGGAAAACCTCATCCCCTTCACAGCCGCTGGAGATAGATCAAGGGCAAGATGCTTCACTCTTTCTGGGTTGAGAAGGGCTTCCCGAGTGGCATTTGCTCTATGTTGCACAAGGAAGGCCCTTGAGGTGCTGTGCTATGTCTCAAATGGCCGGGTGGCCACATTGAGAAGGGCTTCCCGAGTGGCATTTGCTCTGTGTTGCACAAGGAAGGCCCTTGAGGTGCTCTGCTATGTCTCAAATGGCTGGGTAGCCACGGGTCAGGCTCAAAACACCCCCCACAGTGGGAGTCTGTGTTGGTACCGGGCAGGATGGGATCTTTTCCCATCATCCGTATGCTGATTTCCTAGTCCAAGTCCCAAAAGTTTTTTGAAATCCTTGGAAAAAATGCCTGAAACCTGTCCTCTTTAGTGGTGTCCTAAGAACTGAGCCGATTACAGAGGAACACACAGTTTTATTGGAACATTTCAGTACATGCTATGTCTTTCACAATGGGCCAAGGACTGCCAGACACATGGAAGGTGTTTAAGAACTGGTCACAGATGATAGTATAAACAATATAGAAGCAAAAAGCAGACTCTAGGGGCTTTGAAAAGCAACCGATAATTTTGGGCACAGTATCACAGAGGGACATAATATCCCAGAGTGCTGAGCAGCTTCTCTGGAAACACAGCAGACCAACACAGCAGGAAACTTTCCTTGAAGTTCACTTTCTGCTTTCCTTTCCTTATCTTTAGCTTCCTCAGTCCAGTGCCCTGTCCCACAGGCTCACCAAGCCACACTTAGCTGGGTTGAACTTCCTCATTATTGGCTTTTTTTGTGAATGCTTTCTTACACTATGAACTATGGAGCTTGGTAGATCCCCACAGGCCTGATTAAGTAAGAGCAGTAAAGGGCATGGTGGCTATTGGTCATGCAGAGGGTTAATTTCTCTGTTAGCACATGATTGAGTGGGAACACTCATTGATAATCAATGGCCCTGAGCTCCTCTGACCTTCTTCTTCCAAAAGACACAGCTGCCCTGATCAGCTTTTGGGTAAAGCAAAGCAGCAAAGGAAAAAAAAACAACCTAAAAAGAAAAAAAAAGCTAATGTTCCACTTCAAAATGAATCCCCATTTCCTTACCCAAATACCAGGGATGAAACGTCCTCAGTGTAGCCCATGCTCTTATCATTTTACAGCCACAACACACTTCGCTTTGTTGGCTTTGCCAAGTAACATGGCTGAGATGCAAATTGTTCGGAAGAAAGGAACAGCAGAAGGACTTTTTTTTTTTCTCCTTTTCCCTTCATTCAAATCTTTTTTTTTTTGCTGTATCATCAACTTTAGGCATCCGGCAAAAATAGCCGTGAAATATGGAAATGTCTCGTTCATAGCACAGTGATTTTTAAAGGCTTCTGCTGTGCAAATGCAGCTGAGATAGGCTTCTATAGTCTTGTCATCTTCCACTGTAACAGCGCTTCCTCGCTATTTCACTGAATAAGCAGATACAACGGGAAACTATTCACCAAACTAAAACAACATCAAAAGCCCATTAAAGTTCTGATTTAAACTCTCCAAAAAGCATGGAAATTCGCAGCAAAATAGCAGGCACCCAGGATCTGTTCGCAGCTAGCCATCACCCTTAACATTATCCAACTGTGCTTGCATATTGGATGGCTGGCACTTGGCTGCGAGTTTCTAGATGCTGGAGGGTTTCAACCAAACCCTTAATGGCCTTTTCAGTGCTGCTTCGTCTTAAACAACCTGAAGCTTTCCCTCGTTCCCTCTTTATTTCCATGCCTGTTTAGCAGTGTAGGGACAGAGCAGGAGGCTAAGACCATTCCCTGTGCAAGCAATACCAGTTAACCCCTCAATTCTGGGTTTTCTGAACCCTTCTCTGCCTAGTTAGGACTAGTTCTAGTGGTTCTCACTACATAATCTCACCTCCTTACCTCACTTTGCTGAGACTCTGAAGTATCAATCCCGAGTATCTTTTGCCACTTCAAGCTGAATGAGAGACTAAAGGCAACACAGGCATTTGCAGGCAAATTAATATCAGGGAAGGTGTGGCTATAAATTAATTAAACCTCATTAAGCCTCACACAGACGTGGCCATTCACAATTCAAGTGGTGGTAGCATGTGATGGTAAACCAGCTGAAGACCCTCTTAATGTTTAATGAGGAAATCAGAATAAATGGTTAGCGCAGTTTCATCAACTCACTTTGCATTTGCACTGTAATTATCCTGGAGGATCTGTCTCTGCTGGGGCCATCCTGCGGCTGTTTCTCCAAATCTGCCCAGCGTTGCTGCTGCCCTGCCCCTGGTACCACCACGCCTGATGCACTGAGGTAGCTTGGCAAGCTAAAGTGACACAAAAACGTTGGGTTTTTTTGAAGACAAGTAGGAACATGGTCAAGGATGTGGAAAGGGCAGGGCTATGGCAGGGGCTGCATCCTGTTCTCCCTCCTATCTCTCATTTAGACAGGGAGCAGAGCAGAGTTTTGTGTCAGCTTCCTCCTTGAAGAGCTGCTCCTCAGGTCCTAAACTGAGCTTAATGGGCCTCTGGATGCTCTACGGAGTCTATCAATGCACTTAACCAACTCAAACTAAAAATCAAGAAACTATATTACCAAAACTAACCTGTTATTGATCATTGTAGACTACCAAATGCAACTGTCAAATCAAAGTCAAATCAGCGAGCGAATCTCAGTGTGAGACTGGCGCTATATTAGGCAAATCATCAACTATGCAGCAGAAATAACCTGTCCTCATAAACCCCTGAAAGAACCTGAGAAACTGGTTCTACATGCAGTTTGGAAATGGGAAGCCTGATTTTATGCCTGGTTGTGTCCACTGCTATTCCCCTGCCATTTGCTAGGGCTGAAAACACGCAGACTTTGAATCCAAGCACCCTTGAATCTGAAACAGAGGCAGATATTGAAGATAAAATAAGGTTTATTTCCATCTGCTGTCCCAAGGCAGAAAGCAGCTACATTTTTGCTTCCAGCACGAACACAAGGAAAACTTGCATGATTTCAGGATCTCCTGCTTGGAACAAGAAATCAGAATTCCGGGAGGTAGTTAGCTGCTTCTCCATTCCTCTTGTGCATCCTCTGTACTACAGTTTGACATCTCCAAATATCCTCGCTGTCTGCGGAGACAGCAGGCAATTTTGTGCTTCATTCGCTGTAGGCTGTCAGAAAGGAGATATCCCTGCCCAGCGGGCTTCGTCCTGGAGGATTTTATTTTGCAAGTCTCAGTCTAAAGCAAAGCTGGTCTCTGTCTCCTCTCTGCAGATCTCTAGGATTCAGCGCCTTTCTCTCTTCTTTTGCCAGCTCACCCCACTGGCAGGGGCTTTCTTGGTGCCTGTATCCCCATCCCTCTGGGTACAACCACAAGGAGAGAAAACCCTCAAGTACCCAGCTCTTTTAAGAAGCCTGCATCCATCATCACTCATATTGGAAGGTGCAATAGTGTTATCACAGCCTTTGTCATACTGACCTGTCTCTGTAAAGCATAGGAAAGGTGAGATGGGAAAGAGAAGGGAAAACTGCTCTGAGGATGGCTCGTCCCTTTGCCAGCACATTTTGTGTGTGAAATCCAGTACTGCACACGCAGTGCATTAGTATTGTAAATCCTTATAAACGTCTGATAAAAGAATCAACCTGTCAAATAAATGAAAGTCTCCATATGCCAGATACGGAAATGCAATCTGAAATCCTTTTAAAGAGAAGCTGATAAATAGCGGGAACTCAGGGTGTCAGCAGAGATAGAGCTCAGATCACCCTGCTCCCTTTAATCTGATCTCCAGGAGAATCCTTGTAAGAAAGGTCACAGGGCTCACAGGCTGCTGGGATGTCCTATCTCTGAGATGAGAGGGCACTGGCGCTGCAGGCGTGCTGACTACGGCACTGGCTCTACACAGGCATTGGAAAACTCCATTGTGCAGCTGCAGGATGTATTTCAGCTGGCTAAAATCAATTTGCAGGTGCCCAGTGACCTTTACACTGCAGGGAGACCCTTGTCACACGTCTTTGGCCACAGCACTTGTGTGCCATGTTTGATATGACGTTACTGAGGTGTAGGAACAAACGGAGAGGGGCTGAGACAGGAGGGCTGGAGCTCCACCTTTTCCACATCAGGTGACATTTTACATCCTCTGCAATAGAGGATAAAGTGGGCTGCTTGCTATTAACATGTTTGGCAGCTGGCATCACAAAAGATGAGTCATAATTCGCAGCTTGGTCCTTGCCCAACTCCACTGAGCTCTGCTGGATCAGCCACTCGCTGTGATGAACGGCCCCGTGTTCTGCCCAGGAGATCTCTGATCAAAGGGACACAGTCACAGCCTGGGTTTGATCCCACCTGGTGAATGGCTGGGGCAGTCGTGTTGCTGGAACAGGAGAATAAACAAACACAAAAGGGGGACCCAAATTAAAGCTATGCTTGAGATGCAAATGAGGACTGGGTTGTTGTAGCTTGGGTGGAAAGCAAAGGACATAAGAAGAAACTTTCATCATGAGAAGCATAACTCATAGCAGCCGATTTCTTTTAAAAATTATTTACCCAATGCACAAGAGTCATTATGGGCAAACGTTTCAGATGAGTTTAGTTTTACTTTTAGGATTTGCTGTGTTTGGACCTCTCTGGAGCTGTCTCCTGCGTCCTCCCCTGGCTGACGTACCTTGCGATCCAGCCAGCTCCCCTTCTGCTTCTCTTCCATTCTCTTTTGCCCACACGTGCTCAGTTTTCCCCCTCTTTTCTGGCCTTTCTCCTTGCTGTAGTTCCTCTGCCTTCCCAGGGCACCCTCTGGTGTCAGCACCACATTGCCCAAACAAATCAAC
Source organism: Mesitornis unicolor (assembly GCF_000695765.1). NCBI lineage: Eukaryota > Metazoa > Chordata > Aves > Mesitornithiformes > Mesitornithidae > Mesitornis > Mesitornis unicolor. The sequence goes on along the minus strand of NW_010194232.1, from coordinate 4,288 downwards.
CTGCAGGGCTGAAGGAGACCTCAGGCGTTCACCTACTCCTCAGGTGCTCGATGCAGGGTCAGCTTTACTTAAGCCTTTCCTACAAGGAAAGACCACACATGTTCCTATGTGACCTTCTTGAGGTGATCCTGCTCTAACAGGGACTGGATGATCTTCCAACCCCTGCCATGCTGTGATTCTGTGATATTTTCACTTTAACAGCACGGTAACTCAGGGTATCAGCCCCAGGTCACATCTGGGGCAGTGTCACAGAGCCTTCTCACTCTCACGGGTTCTGGGGAGGATGAAAATCCCATTCCACTCCGGATTTTGAAACAGGGCCACATGCTCAGTCAGAGCAAATCCAAGAGAAGTCTGAGTTGTCTGCAGAGAAAATGAACTAAAAAAACCCAGTGTCCTTTCAGGCAATTCAAAGCAGTTCACTTTAAACAAACAGAGATGTCATGCTTCAATTTGCCTTGATTTTGTGTCATATTCATAGCACAAAATGTAATGAAAAAAAAATAAATGGAAAGTAATTTCAAACTGAAAACCAAAAATGTTTCACTTCCAAAATGTTGAAAGAGGGCATTTCAACCATTTCAAAATGATGCTTTAAATTTCTTCTTCTTTTTTTTTTCCAAACCAAGAAATGCATTGAAAACAATCCTCATCTGCACAACTTTCCACTTTCAACAGATTGACATTTTTCACTCAAATTCACATATCTGTAAAGGTTTTTGTTTTTAAAAAAAAAATAATCCAAGGATCTTAAACATTAATTTGTTGTTAGGCCTCAGAGCACTTCTGAGAGGTAGTTAAGTGTTATGATCCTCATTTTGCAGAAAGGGAATCTGACTCATAAAGAAACATAAAATGCAATTGAGCTCCCACTTACTTCAGTGGAAGAATTGATGTGCCCAAGGTCAGAGAGAAAGTCAATAGCAGAGCTGGGGGAAAAGAACCCAGGAGCTTTGAAACAACCACCAGACAGCCCTTCCTCGCAGAGTGATCAAAGCCCAACGTCAGCAATGACCCCTCTGATAAACCCTATCCTCAGGCTCAAGGACAAGATGGAAACCACCTCAAACTTGGAAAGAAACTGAGATCTTCCTCCAAAAAGATATTTGGAGCCACGTTACAGCCTCATTCAGGCTCTCCTCTCCCAGATGCTCTGGGTTGGATCCCATTTGGTTTCTAAGCAGCAGAAAACTCTTATCAACACCCACAAGAGGTGGACCAAGCCCTTTGAACCCTGTGGTTTAACTCATGGTGATTTCTGCTGCTGAACGGCCTCTCCTCTCTGCTCGCGCCTCAGGAAGAAAGAAAAGAACAAAGCTGTCAGGAGGTAGACACATTTTATTGCAATGCTGAATAACACATTTCTGGATTAACTTTGAAATTTATAGAGCTAAAATACAGAATGTACCTGCCATTGGAAAACAATGTATTAGTGTGCACAGCTGCTGCACACAAGGCTTTAAGATATCATCTCAGTCCCTACAAGCTACTGCGCCCTGCAGGCATGGCTATTAATTCTCTCCTGACCCTGGATTGATGCACCTCGTGTGTGGTGACACAAATCCACCCAGCCTCTTCCTCTGTGTATTCAGACTCATCCCACAAACCCCCAGTGCTCATTTCTTTGCCAGACAGCGAGGGGAGATTTAGGTTGGATATTAGGAAAAAGTTCTTCAATATGAGACCGCATCTGGAATATTGTGTCCAGTTCTGGGCCCTCAGTTCAAGAAGGACAGGAACTGCTGGAGAGAGTCCAGTGTAGGGCTACAAAGATGATGGAGGGAGTGGAGCATCTCCCTTATGAGGAGCGGCTGAGGGAGCTGGGGCTCTTTAGTTTGCAGAAGAGGAGACTGAGGGGAGACCTCATTCATGGTTATAAATATTTAAAGGGTGAGTGTCACGAGGATGGAGCCAGGCTCTTCTCAGTGACAAACAATGATAGGACAAGGGGTAACGGACACAAACTGGAACACAGGAGGTTCCACTTCAATTGGAGAAGAAACTTCTTCTCAGTGAGGGTGACAGAGCCCTGGCCCAGGCTGCCCAGAGAGGTTGTGGAGTCTCCTTCTCTGCAGACATTCAAAACCCGCCTGGACGCCTTCCTGTGTAACCTCATCTGGGTGTTCCTGCTCCGGCAGGGGGATTGGACTGGATGAGCTTTGGAGGTCCCTTCCAATCCCTAACGTTCTGGGATTCTGGGATTCTGTGAATGCCATGTCTTGCAGAGGTGGCGCAGAGAGGTGAGCTTCAGCAGAGAGAAAGATAAGGAGGAAGAGATTCCTCCCTTGACCTCTCTGTGATGGTCATTTCCCTGACTTTCCAATCCTGCACCATCTCGTCTCCATTCCGCGCTGTGCAGGCAGCGTTCAGGTGGCAGCTCAACCCTTCCACATCTACCTTTGCTCCCAAAGCACTTACATCGGTCACGGGTTCCTGCAGCAAAGACACGTTTCGTGCTCTCGCTCCCCCCACCCCCATCATTTGGATTCACATAATCAAGCCACTTGCAGCTGAAATTGCTCATAGAAAAATAATTTCAAATTGGTTCATTAATGCTCATTTACGCAGAATTCTTAAATATGATAAGAACATGAGAGCAAAAGAGAATGGATCTGAATGAAAGTAGGAGGATGTTGAAAGCAACTTTCCTGTAATTGTGAAATCTTTTGTCCAAATATGTTTAGACAATTTGAAAAGTCAATTTAAGAAGCTAGGATACATACAAGCACAAGGGAGGAGAGATCTTCCAGAATGCAGACATCCTGTAACTTAATTTTTTATTTCCCAGGATGGTCCAGGATTCTGATTTAGTGCAAAACCCAAGTGTCAACACAACTGTCAATAGCTGCAGTCTGCACTTGGAGGAATGGGATGAGAGCCTTTCATAAATAACCTCATCATTCACACTCCCGTCTCTATTTGGCAACAGGAGAGGGCAAAATAACAGGAGGTCACCACCCAGACTGCTGGAGCTGAGCAGAATTACACCAGCTGAGGAGCATCGTACCACATCAGGTCAATGGATGTGGGCTGATGTCTGTCACAGAGGGATCTGGCCCTGGAAATCCATCAGCACCGAGGAGTTAGGCACTGCTGCGGCTGAGAGATGAGCTGCTACAGCGAGAGCCCATCCAACCCAGTTGCTCTCTCCTTCTACATCAAAGTTAACCAGGGATCCAGTAAATGCAGAATACTGTCCCTGACAGTGACTGTATACTCCTCAGAAGGAATTAAACCGCTGAAACATCTCTAATTGTACAGTATCTTAACAAAGAGGTCCTCTGGCAATTACTTCCTGAGTTAGCCACTGATCAACTTACACTGTGAAGCAAGAGGATTGATGGCTCTTGTGATTTTATTTAATAAAGATCAATTTAAATAGTCAGCCTTAAAAACAAAAGGAAGGTTAATGAAGGTAGAGTCTTAAATTATATAGATCACAGCTCCGATTTTCATGCTAACAGAAAACAGATCAATGGCAACTGTGCAGTGTAATTGGAAAAGTAAGAAAACTGAAAACAGCCATACTGTGGAAAAGGTAATAAATGCTGCTGGCAGACTGGAACAGGGGCTATCAGAGGAGGATAATACCGAACAGAAAAAGATGAACAAAAGTGTTGCCAGAGAAGAGGCAGGAGAGGTCAGACTGCAATTCAATCAATGCAAGGCATGGGCTCTTCTGTATTACTTTGCCAAGTCCTATCAGCAGTTGCAGTGCACCAGAGTCCACATCAGACCTGATTCACAATTAGAGCAGTGGACCTCTGAAAATAAGCACCCATATATCTTCTCTGAGCAGCAGAGCTAGGCTGGGGGAACTCTTTCCTGGCATAATTGTGCTCCCAGGACCAAAAGCCACAGAGCTGCAACGAGGACTTGGGAGCAGAGACAGAGCAGGAGCTGCAAAGAGCCGAGTTTTTACGTGCTACAAGGGGGCTGAGAGCAGTGGTGGAGGAGGAGGCGATGTGGGTTAACATCACACCACGATGACGTGCTGCTGTGTTAACGCCGCAGCATAAAGGGGGCACGTTTACAACTGGTAGATGTCAGGAGGGTTCAGAGCTCGCCAGCCTGCTGCTGTGCTTCAGCGTGTGGTTACCACAACGGTGCCTGTATCACGGGTAAGTACTCCTGCACGCAGCTAATGAGGTGGCTCATTAACAGTCTACACAGCTATTGATCAGACCTGCACACTTAGGCAGAGGAACTGCACCTATGTCTGGTCCTATGCTGGGTTTCTCCCTCTCGAAGGGTGTGCCCACAATCACAGAATCACAGAATCACAGAA